>NC_046982.1:2760025-2777229 GCF_009769545.1 Cyclopterus lumpus | reverse complement strand
TGTCTCAGAACACAAGACTTACAAGTTTCATGACATTTTCATGAATACCTGATGGTTTCATGACTTTACTGCCTCAAAGCTGCACCTTAATATTTTTATCGTCTTAAAAGACGTTTCAGCCTTGGAACAGGCCAAAACTGATTTTTCCTAAAGAATATAAAGTTCCTTGATTTTATTCAAGAAATTGTCTCAGAACACAAGACTTACAAGTTTCATGACATTTTCATGAATACCTGATGGTTCATGACTTTACTGCCTCAAAAGCTGCACCTTCATATTTGTATGGTCTTAAAAGACGTTTCAGCCTTGGAACAGGCCAAAAATGAATTTTTCTAAAGAATACGAAGTTTCTTGATTTTCTTCAAGAAAGTGTCTCAGAACACAAGACTTACAAGTTTCATGACATTTTCATGAATACCTGATGGGTTCATGACTTTTCTGCCTCAAAGCTGCACCTTAATATTTTTATCGTCTTAAAAGACGTTTCAGCCTTGGAACAGGCCAAAACTGATTTTTCCTAAAGAATATAAAGTTCCTTGATTTTATTCAAGAAAGTTTCTCAGAACACAGTACTTTCAAGTGTCATAACATTTTCATGAATACCTGATGGGTTCATGACTTTTCTGCCTCAAAGCTGCACCTTCATATTTTTATGGTCTTAAAAGACGTTTCAGCCTTGGAACAGGCCAAAACTGATTTTTCCTAAAGAATATAAAGTTCCTTGATTTTATTCAAGAAATTGTCTCAGAACACAAGACTTACAAGTTTCATGACATTTTCATGAATACCTGATGGTTTCATGACTTTACTGCCTCAAAGCTGCACCTTCATATTTTTATGGTCTTAAAAGACGTTTCAGCCTTGGAACAGGCCAAAAATGAATTTTTCCTAAAGAATACAAAGTTTCTTGATTTTCTTCAAGAAAGTGTCTCAGAACACAAGACTTACAAGTTTCATGACATTTTCATGAATACCTGATGGTTTCATGACTTTACTGCCTCAAAGCTGCACCTTCATATTTTTATCGTCTTAAAAGACGTTTCAGCCTTGGAACAGGCCAAAAATGAATTTTTCTAAAGAATATAAAGTTCCTTGATTTTCTTCAAGAAAGTGTCTGAGAACACAGTACTTACAAGTTTCATGACATTTTCATGAATACCTGATGGTTTCATGACTTTACTGCCTCAAAGCTGCACCTTAATATTTTTATCGTCTTAAAAGACGTTTCAGCCTTGGAACAGGCCAAAACTGATTTTTCCTAAAGAATATAAAGTTCCTTGATTTTATTCAAGAAATTGTCTCAGAACACAAGACTTACAAGTTTCATGACATTTTCATGAATACCTGATAGTTTTATGACTTTTCTGCCTCAAAGCTGCACCTTCATATTTTTATGGTCTTAAAAGACGTTTCAGCCTTGGAACAGGCCAAAAATGAATTTTTCTAAAGAATATAAAGTTCCTTGATTTTATTCAAGAAATTGTCTCAGAACACAAGTCTTACAAGTTTCATGACATTTTCATGAATACCTGATGGGTTCATGACTTTTATGCCTCAAAGCTGCACCTTAATATTTTTATCGTCTTAAAAGACGTTTCAGCCTTGGAACAGGCCAAAACTGATTTTTCCTAAAGAATATAAAGTTCCTTGATTTTATTCAAGAAATTGTCTCAGAACACAAGTCTTACAAGTTTCATGACATTTTCATGAATACCTGATGGGTTCATGACTTTTATGCCTTAAAGCTGCACCGTAATATTTTTATCGTCTTAAAAGACGTTTCAGCCTTGGAACAGGCCAAAACTGATTTTTCCTAAAGAATATAAAGTTCCTTGATTTTATTCAAGAAATTGTCTCAGAACACAAGTCTTACAAGTTTGATGACATTTTCATGAATACCTGATGGTTTCATGACTTTACTGCCTCAAAGCTGCACCTTCATATTTTTATCGTCTTAAAAGACGTTTCAGCCTTGGAACAGGCCAAAACTGATTTTTCCTAAAGAATATAAAGTTCCTTGATTTTATTCAAGAAATTGTCTCAGAACACAGTACTTACAAGTTTCATGACATTTTCATGAATACCTGATGGGTTCATGACTTTTCTGCCTCAAAGCTGCACCTTAATATTTTTATCGTCTTAAAAGACGTTTCAGCCTTGGAACAGGCCAAAAATGAATTTTTCCTAAAGAATACAAAGTTCCTTGATTTTCTTCAAGAAATTGTCTCAGAACACAAGACTTACAAGTTTCATGACATTTTCATGAATACCTGATGGTTTCATGACTTTACTGCCTCAAAGCTGCACTTCATATTTTATCGTCTTAAAAGACGTTTCAGCCTTGGAACAGGCCAAAAATGAATTTTTCCTAAAGAATATAAAGTTCCTTGATTTTATTCAAGAAATTGTCTCAGAACACAAGTCTTACAAGTTTCATGACATTTTCATGAATACCTGATGGTTTCATGACTTTTCTGCCTCAAAGCTGCACCTTAATATTTTTATCGTCTTAAAAGACGTTTCAGCCTTGGAACAGGCCAAAACTGATTTTTCCTAAAGAATATAAAGTTCCTTGATTTTATTCAAGAAATTGTCTCAGAACACAAGACTTACAAGTTTCATGACATTTTCATGAATACCTGATGGGTTCATGACTTTACTGCCTCAAAGCTGCACCTTCATATTTTTATGGTCTTAAAAGACGTTTCAGCCTTGGAACAGGCCAAAACTGATTTTTCGTAAAGAATAAAACGTTTCTTGATTTTCTTCAAGAAAGTGTCTCAGAACACAAGACTTACAAGTTTCATGACATTTTCATGAATACCTGATGGGTTCATGACTTTACTGCCTCAAAGCTGCACCTTAATATTTTTATCGTCTTAAAAGACGTTTCAGCCTTGGAACAGGCCAAAACTGATTTTTCCTAAAGAATATAAAGTTCCTTGATTTTATTCAAGAAATTGTCTCAGAACACAAGTCTTACAAGTTTCATGACATTTTCATGAATACCTGATGGTTTCATGACTTTTCTGCCTCAAAGCTGCACCTTCATATTTTTATCGTCTTAAAAGACGTTTCAGCCTTGGAACAGGCCAAAAATGAATTTTTCCTAAAGCATACAAAGTTTCTTGATTTTCTTCAAGAAAGTGTCTCAGAACACAAGACTTACAAGTTTCATGACATTTTCATGAATACCTGATGGTTTCATGACTTTACTGCCTCAAAGCTGCACCTTCATATTTTTATGGTCTTAAAAGACGTTTCAGCCTTGGAACAGGCCAAAACTGATTTTTCCTAAAGAATATAAAGTTCCTTGATTTTATTCAAGAAATTGTCTCAGAACACAAGTCTTACAAGTTTCATGACATTTTCATGAATACCTGATGGGTTCATGACTTTTCTGCCTCAAAGCTGCACCTTCATATTTTTATCGTCTTAAAAGACGTTTCAGCCTTGGAACAGGCCAAAACTGATTTTTCCTAAAGAATATAAAGTTCCTTGATTTTATTCAAGAAAGTGTCTCAGAACACAAGACTTACAAGTTTCATGACATTTTCATGAATATCCTGATGGTTTCATGACTTTACTGCCTCAAAAGACTGCACCTTCATATTTTTATAGTCTTAAAAGACGTTTCAGCCTTGGAACAGGCCAAAACTGATTTTTCCTAAAGAATATAAAGTTCCTTGATTTTATTCAAGAAATTGTCTCAGAACACAAGTACTTACAAGTTTCATGACATTTTCATGAATACCTGATGGTTTCATGACTTTTCTGCCTCAAAGCTGCACCTTCATATTTTTATGGTCTTAAAAGACGTTTCAGCCTTGGAACAGGCCAAAACTGATTTTTCCTAAAGAATATAAAGTTCCTTGATTTTATTCAAGAAATTGTCTCAGAACACAAGTCTTACAAGTTTCATGACATTTTCATGAATACCTGATGGGTTCATGACTTTTCTGCCTCAAAGCTGCACCTTCATATTTTTATGGTCTTAAAAGACGTTTCAGCCTTGGAACAGGCCAAAACTGATTTTTCCTAAAGAATATAAAGTTCCTTGATTTTATTCAAGAAATTGTCTCAGAACACAAGTCTTACAAGTTTCATGACATTTTCATGAATACCTGATGGGTTCATGACTTTTCTGCCTCAAAGCTGCACCTTCATATTTTTATGGTCTTAAAAGACGTTTCAGCCTTGGAACAGGCCAAAACTGATTTTTCCTAAAGAATATAAAGTTCCTTGATTTTATTCAAGAAATTGTCTCAGAACACAAGACTTACAAGTTTCATGACATTTTCATGAATACCTGATGGTTTCATGACTTTTCTGCCTCAAAGCTGCACCTTCATATTTTTATGGTCTTAAAAGACGTTTCAGCCTTGGAACAGGCCAAAAATGAATTTTTCTATAGAATACAAAGATCCTTGATTTTCTTCAAGAAAGTGTCTCAGAACACAAGTCTTACAAGTTTCATGACATTTTCATGAATACCTGATGGGTTCATGACTTTACTGCCTCAAAGCTGCACCTTAATATTTTTATCGTCTTAAAAGACGTTTCAGCCTTGGAACAGGCCAAAACTGATTTTTCCTAAAGAATATAAAGTTCCTTGATTTTATTCAAGAAATTGTCTCAGAACACAAGTCTTACAAGTTTCATGACATTTTCATGAATACCTGATGGGTTCATGACTTTTCTGCCTCAAAGCTGCACCTTCATATTTTTATGGTCTTAAAAGACGTTTCAGCCTTGGAACAGGCCAAAACTGATTTTTCCTAAAGAATATAAAGTTCCTTGATTTTATTCAAGAAATTGTCTCAGAACACAAGTCTTACAAGTTTCATGACATTTTCATGAATACCTGATGGGTTCATGACTTTTCTGCCTCAAAGCTGCACCTTAATATTTTTATCGTCTTAAAAGACGTTTCAGCCTTGGAACAGGCCAAAACTGATTTTTCCTAAAGAATATAAAGTTCCTTGATTTTATTCAAGAAATTGTCTCAGAACACAAGACTTACAAGTTTCATGACATTTTCATGAATACCTGATGGTTTCATGACTTTACTGCCTCAAAACTGCACCTTCATATTTTTATGGTCTTAAAAGACGTTTCAGCCTTGGAACAGGCCAAAAATGAATTTTTCTAAAGAATACAACGTTCCTTGATTTTCTTCAAGAAAGTGTCTCAGAACACAAGACTTATATGTTTCATGACATTTTCATGAATTTATTGCCTCAAAGCTGCACCTTCATATTTTTATCGTCTTAAAAGACGTTTCAGCCTTGGAACAGGCCAAAACTGATTTTTCCTAAAGAATATAAAGTTCCTTGATTTTATTCAAGAAATTGTCTCAGAACACAAGTCTTACAAGTTTCATGACATTTTCATGAATACCTGATGTAAACATGACTTTTACTGCCTCAAAGCTGCACCTTCATATTTTTATGGTCTTAAAAGACGTTTCAGCCTTGGAACAGGCCAAAAATGAATTTTTCTAAAGAATACAACGTTTCTTGATTTTCTTCAAGAAAGTGTCTCAGAACACAAGACTTACAAGTTTAATGACATGTTCATGAATATCTGGTGTTTTTATCACTTTACTTCCCGAAAAATACATGTACTTCATTTTATAGTCTTAAAAGACGTTTCAGCCTTGGAACAGGCCAAAAATGAATTTTTCTAAAGAATACAAAGTTCCTTGATTTTCTTCAAGAAAGTGTCTCAGAACACAAGACTTACAAGTTTCATGACATTTTCATGAATACCTGATGGTTTCATGACTTTTCTGCCTCAAAGCTGCACCTTAATATTTTTATCGTCTTAAAAGACGTTTCAGCCTTGGAACAGGCCAAAACTGATTTTTCCTAAAGAATATAAAGTTCCTTGATTTTATTCAAGAAATTGTCTCAGAACACAAGTCTTACAAGTTTCATGACATTTTCATGAATACCTGATGGTTTCATGACTTTACTGCCTCAAAGCTGCACCTTCATATTTTTATGGTCTTAAAAGACGTTTCAGCCTTGGAACAGGCCAAAAATGAATTTTTCTAAAGAATACAAAGTTTCTTGATTTTCTTCAAGAAAGTGTCTCAGAACACAAGACTTACAAGTTTCATGACATTTTCATGAATACCTGATGGTTTCATGACTTTTCTACCTCAAAGCTGCACCTTCATATTTTTATGGTCTTAAAAGACGTTTCAGCCTTGGAACAGGCCAAAAATGATTTTTCCTAAAGAATATAAAGTTCCTTGATTTTATTCAAGAAATTGTCTCAGAACACAAGACTTACAAGTTTCATGACATTTTCATGAATACCTGATGGTTTCATGACTTTACTGCCTCAAAGCTGCACCTTAATATTTTTATGGTCTTAAAAGACGTTTCAGCCTTGGAACAGGCCAAAACTGATTTTTCCTAAAGAATATAAAGTTCCTTGATTTTATTCAAGAAATTGTCTCAGAACACAAGTCTTACAAGTTTCATGACATTTTCATGAATACCTGATGGGTTCATGACTTTTCTGCCTCAAAGCTGCACCTTCATATTTTTATCGTCTTAAAAGACGTTTCAGCCTTGGAACAGGCCAAAACTGATTTTTCCTAAAGAATATAAAGTTCCTTGATTTTATTCAAGAAATTGTCTCAGAACACAAGTCTTACAAGTTTCATGACATTTTCATGAATACCTGATGGGTTCATGACTTTTCTGCCTCAAAGCTGCACCTTAATATTTTTATCGTCTTAAAAGACGTTTCAGCCTTGGAACAGGCCAAAACTGATTTTTCCTAAAGAATATAAAGTTCCTTGATTTTATTCAAGAAATTGTCTCAGAACACAGTACTTACAAGTTTCATGACATTTTCATGAATACCTGATGGGTTCATGACTTTTACTGCCTCAAAAGCTGAACCTTCATATTTTTATGGTCTTAAAAGACGTTTCAGCCTTGGAACAGGCCAAAAATGAATTTTTCTAAAGAATACAACGTATCCTTGATTTTCTTCAAGAAAGTGTCTCAGAACACAAGACTTATATGTTTCATGACATTTTCATCAATACCTGATGGGTTCATGACTTTACTGCCTCAAAGCTGCATCTTAATATTTTTATCGTCTTAAAAGACGTTTCAGCCTTGGAACAGGCCAAAACTGATTTTTCCTAAAGAATATAAAGTTCCTTGATTTTATTCAAGAAATTGTCTCAGAACACAAGTCTTACAAGTTTCATGACATTTTCATGAATACCTGATGGGTTCATGACTTTTATGCCTCAAAGCTGCACCTTCATATTTTTATCGTCTTAAAAGACGTTTCAGCCTTGGAACAGGCCAAAAATGAATTTTTCTAAAGAATACAACGTTTCTTGATTTTCTTCAAGAAAGTGTCTCAGAACACAAGATTTACAAGTTTAATGACATGTTCATGAATATCTGGCGTTTTTGTCACTTTACTGCCTCGAAAATACATGCTACCTTCATATTGTTATGGTCTTAAAAGACGTTTCAGCCTTGGAACAGGCCAAAACTGATTTTTCCTAAAGAATATAAAGTTCCTTGATTTTATTCAAGAAAGTGTCTCAGAACACAAGACTTACAAGTTTCATGACATTTTCATGAATACCTGATGGTTTCATGACTTTACTGCCTCAAAGCTGCACCTTCATATTTTTATGGTCTTAAAAGACGTTTCAGCCTTGGAACAGGCCAAAAATGAATTTTTCTAAAGAATATAAAGTTCCTTGATTTTATTCAAGAAATTGTCTCAGAACACAAGACTTATATGTTTCATGACATTTTCATGAATACCTGATGGGTTCATGACTTTACTGCCTCAAAGCTGCATCTTAATATTTGTATCGTCTTAAAAGACGTTTCAGCCTTGGAACAGGCCAAAACTGATTTTTCCTAAAGAATATAAAGTTCCTTGATTTTATTCAAGAAATTGTCTCAGAACACAAGTCTTACAAGTTTCATGACATTTTCATGAATACCTGATGGGTTCATGACTTTTCTGCCTCAAAGCTGCACCGTAATATTTTTATCGTCTTAAAAGACGTTTCAGCCTTGGAACAGGCCAAAACTGATTTTTCCTAAAGAATATAAAGTTCCTTGATTTTATTCAAGAAATTGTCTCAGAACACAAGACTTACAAGTTTCATGACATTTTCATGAATATCTGGTGTTTTCATCACTTTACTGTCCGAAAAATACATGTACTTCATTTTATAGTCTTAAAAGACGTTTCAGCCTTGGAACAGGCCAAAAATGAATTTTTCTAAAGAATACAAAGTTCCTTGATTTTCTTCAAGAAAGTGTCTCAGAACACAAGTCTTACAAGTTTCATGACATTTTCATGAATACCTGATGGTTTCATGACTTTACTGCCTCAAAGCTGCACCTTCATATTTTTATGGTCTTAAAAGACGTTTCAGCCTTGGAACAGGCCAAAACTGATTTTTCCTAAAGAATATAAAGTTCCTTGATTTTATTCAAGAAATTGTCTCAGAACACAAGTCTTACAAGTTTCATGACATTTTCATGAATACCTGATGGGTTCATGACTTTACTGCCTCAAAGCTGCACCTTCATATTTTTATGGTCTTAAAAGACGTTTCAGCCTTGGAACAGGCCAAAACTGAATTTTTCTAAAGAATACAAAGTTCCTTGATTTTCTTCAAGAAAGTGTCTCAGAAAACAAGACTTACAAGTTTCATGACATTTTCATGAATACCTGATGGTTTCATGACTTTACTGCCTCAAAGCTGCACCTTCATATTTTTATGGTCTTAAAAGACGTTTCAGCCTTGGAACAGGCCAAAACTGATTTTTCCTAAAGAATATAAAGTTCCTTGATTTTCTTCAAGAAAGTGTCTCAGAACACAAGACTTACAAGTTTCATGACATTTTCATGATTATCTGCTGGTTTCATGACTTTACTGCCTCAAAGCTGCATCTCCATATTTTATGGTCTTAAAAGACGTTTCAGCCTTGGAACAGGCCAAAAATGAATTTTTCTAAAGAATACAAAGTTCCTTGATTTTCTTCAAGAAAGTGTCTCAGAACACAAGACTTACAAGTTTCATGACATTTTCATGAATACCTGATGGTTTCATGACTTTACTGCCTCAAAGCTGCACCTTAATATTTTTATCGTCTTAAAAGACGTTTCAGCCTTGGAACAGGCCAAAACTGATTTTTCCTAAAGAATATAAAGTTCCTTGATTTTATTCAAGAAAGTGTCTCAGAACACAAGACTTATTATATGTTTCATGACATTTTCATGAATACCTGATGGGTTCATGACTTTTCTGCCTCAAAGCTGCACCTTAATATTTTTATCGTCTTAAAAGACGTTTCAGCCTTGGAACAGGCCAAAACTGATTTTTCCTAAAGAATATAAAGTTCCTTGATTTTATTCAAGAAATTGTCTCAGAACACAAGACTTACAAGTTTCATGACATTTTCATGAATACCTGATGGTTTCATGACTTTACTGCCTCAAAGCTGCACCTTCATATTTTTATGGTCTTAAAAGACGTTTCAGCCTTGGAACAGGCCAAAAATGAATTTTTCTAAAGAATATAAAGTTCCTTGATTTTCTTCAAGAAATTGTCTCAGAACACAAGTCTTACAAGTTTCATGACATTTTCATGAATACCTGATGGGTTCATGACTTTACTGCCTCAAAGCTGCACCTTAATATTTTTATCGTCTTAAAAGACGTTTCAGCCTTGGAACAGGCCAAAACTGATTTTTCCTAAAGAATATAAAGTTCCTTGATTTTATTCAAGAAATTGTCTCAGAACACAAGACTTACAAGTTTCATGACATTTTCATGAATACCTGATGGTTTCATGACTTTACTGCCTCAAAGCTGCACCTTCATATTTTTATCGGTCTTAAAAGACGTTTCAGCCTTGGAACAGGCCAAAACTGAATTTTTCCTAAAGAATATAAAGTTTCCTTGATTTTATTCAAGAAATTGTCTCAGAACACAAGACTTACAAGTTTCATGACATTTTCATGAATACCTGATGGTTTCATGACTTTACTGCCTCAAAGCTGCACCTTAATATTTTTATCGTCTTAAAAGACGTTTCAGCCTTGGAACAGGCCAAAACTGATTTTTCCTAAAGAATATAAAGTTCCTTGATTTTATTCAAGAAATTGTCTCAGAACACAAGACTTACAAGTTTCATGACATTTTCATGAATACCTGATGGTTTCATGACTTTACTGCCTCAAAACTGCACCTTCATATTTGTATGGTCTTAAAAGACGTTTCAGCCTTGGAACAGGCCAAAAATGAATTTTTCTAAAGAATACAACGTTTCTTGATTTTCTTCAAGAAAGTGTCTCAGAACACAAGACTTACAAGTTTCATGACATTTTCATGAATACCTGATGGGTTCATGACTTTTCTGCCTCAAAGCTGCACCTTAATATTTTTATCGTCTTAAAAGACGTTTCAGCCTTGGAACAGGCCAAAACTGATTTTTCCTAAAGAATATAAAGTTCCTTGATTTTATTCAAGAAATTGTCTCAGAACACAAGTCTTACAAGTTTCATGACATTTTCATGAATACCTGATGGGTTCATGACTTTTACTGCCTCAAAGCTGCACCTTCATATTTTTATCGTCTTAAAAGACGTTTCAGCCTTGGAACAGGCCAAAACTGATTTTTCCTAAAGAATATAAAGTTCCTTGATTTTATTCAAGAAATTGTCTCAGAACACAAGACTTACAAGTTTCATGACATTTTCATGAATACCTGATGGTTTCATGACTTTACTGCCTCAAAGCTGCACCTTCATATTTTTATCGTCTTAAAAGACGTTTCAGCCTTGGAACAGGCCAAAAATGAATTTTTCCTAAAGAATATAAAGTTCCTTGATTTTCTTCAAGAAAGTGTCTCAGAACACAAGACTTACAAGTTTCATGACATTTTCATGAATACCTGATGGTTTCATGACTTTACTGCCTCAAAGCTGCACCTTCATATTTTTATGGTCTTAAAAGACGTTTCAGCCTTGGAACAGGCCAAAAATGAATTTTTCCTAAAGAATATAAAGTTCCTTGATTTTATTCAAGAAAGTGTCTCAGAACACAATACTTACAAGTTTCATGACATTTTCATGAATACCTGATGGTTTCATGACTTTACTGCCTCAAAGCTGCACCTTAATATTTTTATCGTCTTAAAAGACGTTTCAGCCTTGGAACAGGCCAAAACTGATTTTTCCTAAAGAATATAAAGTTCCTTGATTTTATTCAAGAAATTGTCTCAGAACACAAGACTTACAAGTTTCATGACATTTTCATGAATACCTGATGGTTTCATGACTTTACTGCCTCAAAACTGCACCTTCATATTTTTATGGTCTTAAAAGACGTTTCAGCCTTGGAACAGGCCAAAAATGAATTTTTCTAAAGAATACAACGTTTCTTGATTTTCTTCAAGAAAGTGTCTCAGAACACAAGACTTCTATGTTTCATGACATTTTCATCAATACCTGATGGGTTCATGACTTTACTGCCTCAAAGCTGCATCTTAATATTTGTATCGTCTTAAAAGACGTTTCAGCCTTGGAACAGGCCAAAACTGATTTTTCCTAAAGAATATAAAGTTCCTTGATTTTATTCAAGAAATTGTCTCCGAACACAAGTCTTACAAGTTTCATGACATTTTCATGAATACCTGATGGGTTCATGACTTTTATGCCTCAAAGCTGCACCGTAATATTTTTATCGTCTTAAAAGACGTTTCAGCCTTGGAACAGGCCAAAAATGAATTTTTCTAAAGAATACAACGTTTCTTGATTTTCTTCAAGAAAGTGTCTCAGAACACAAGATTTACAAGTTTAATGACATGTTCATGAATATCTGGTGTTTTTATCACTTTACTTCCCGAAAAATACATGTACTTCTTTTTATAGTCTTAAAAGACGTTTCAGCCTTGGAACAGGCCAAAACTGATTTTTCCTAAAGAATATAAAGTTCCTTGATTTTATTCAAGAAATTGTCTCAGAACACAAGTCTTACAAGTTTCATGACATTTTCATGAATACCTGATGGGTTCATGACTTTTCTGCCTCAAAGCTGCACCGTAATATTTTTATCGTCTTAAAAGACGTTTCAGCCTTGGAACAGGCCAAAAATGAATTTTTCTAAAGAATACGAAGTTTCTTGATTTTCTTCAAGAAAGTGTCTCAGAACACAAGACTTACAAGTTTAATGACATGTTCATGAATATCTGGTGTTTTATCACTTTACTTCCTCGAAAATACATGTACCTTCATATTTTATAGTCTTAAAAGACGTTTCAGCCTTGGAACAGGCCAAAACTGATTTTTCCTAAAGAATATAAAGTTCCTTGATTTTATTCAAGAAATTGTCTCAGAACACAAGTCTTACAAGTTTCATGACATTTTCATGAATACCTGATGGGTTCATGACTTTTCTGCCTCAAAGCTGCACCTTAATATTTTTATCGTCTTAAAAGACGTTTCAGCCTTGGAACAGGCCAAAACTGATTTTTCCTAAAGAATATAAAGTTCCTTGATTTTATTCAAGAAATTGTCTCAGAACACAAGTCTTACAAGTTTCATGACATTTTCATGAATACCTGATGGTTTCATGACTTTACTGCCTCAAAGCTGCATCTTAATATTTTTATCGTCTTAAAAGACGTTTCAGCCTTGGAACAGGCCAAAAATGAATTTTTCTAAAGAATACAACGTTTCTTGATTTTCTTCAAGAAAGTGTCTCAGAACACAAGACTTACAAGTTTCATGACATTTTCATGAATACCTGATGGTTTCATGACTTTACTGCCTCAAAGCTGCACTTCATATTTTTTAGTATTAAAAGACGTTTCAGCCTTGGAACAGGCCAAAACTGATTTTTCCTAAAGAATATAAAGTTCCTTGATTTTATTCAAGAAATTGTCTCAGAACACAAGTCTTACAAGTTTCATGACATTTTCATGAATACCTGATGGGTTCATGACTTTTCTGCCTCAAAGCTGCACCGTAATATTTTTATCGTCTTAAAAGACGTTTCAGCCTTGGAACAGGCCAAAAATGAATTTTTCTAAAGAATACGAAGTTTCTTGATTTTCTTCAAGAAAGTGTATCAGAACACAAGACTTACAAGTTTAATGACATGTTCATGAATATCTGATGTTTTTATCACTTTACTGCCTCAAAAGACATGTACCTTCATTTTTATAGTCTTAAAAGACGTTTCAGCCTTGGAACAGGCCAAAACTGATTTTTCCTAAAGAATATAAAGTTCCTTGATTTTATTCAAGAAATTGTCTCAGAACACAAGTCTTATAAGTTTCATGACATTTTCATGAATACCTGATGGGTTCATGACTTTTCTGCCTCAAAGCTGCACCTTAATATTTTTATCGTCTTAAAAGACGTTTCAGCCTTGGAACAGGCCAAAACTGATTTTTCCTAAAGAATATAAAGTTCCTTGATTTTATTCAAGAAATTGTCTCAGAACACAAGTCTTACAAGTTTCATGACATTTTCATGAATACCTGATGGGTTCATGACTTTTCTGCCTCAAAGCTGCACCTTAATATTTTTATCGTCTTAAAAGACGTTTCAGCCTTGGAACAGGCCAAAACTGATTTTTCCTAAAGAATATAAAGTTCCTTGATTTTATTCAAGAAATTGTCTCAGAACACAAGTCTTACAAGTTTCATGACATTTTCATGAATACCTGATGGGTTCATGACTTTTCTGCCTCAAAGCTGCACCTTAATATTTTTATCGTCTTAAAAGACGTTTCAGCCTTGGAACAGGCCAAAACTGATTTTTCCTAAAGAATATAAAGTTCCTTGATTTTATTCAAGAAATTGTCTCAGAACACAAGACTTACAAGTTTCATGACATTTTCATGAATACCTGATGGTTTCATGACTTTACTGCCTCAAAACTGCACCTTCATATTTTTATGGTCTTAAAAGACGTTTCAGCCTTGGAACAGGCCAAAAATGAATTTTTCTAAAGAATACAACGTTTCTTGATTTTCTTCAAGAAAGTGTCTCAGAACACAAGACTTCTATGTTTCATGACATTTTCATGAATACCTGATGGTTTCATGACTTTACTGCCTCAAAGCTGCACCTTAATATTTTTATGGTCTTAAAAGACGTTTCAGCCTTGGAACAGGCCAAAACTGATTTTTCCTAAAGAATATAAAGTTCCTTGATTTTATTCAAGAAATTGTCTCAGAACACAAGTCTTACAAGTTTCATGACATTTTCATGAATACCTGATGGGTTCATGACTTTTCTGCCTCAAAGCTGCACCTTCATATTTTTATCGTCTTAAAAGACGTTTCAGCCTTGGAACAGGCCAAAACTGATTTTTCCTAAAGAATATAAAGTTCCTTGATTTTATTCAAGAAATTGTCTCAGAACACAAGTCTTACAAGTTTCATGACATTTTCATGAATACCTGATGGGTTCATGACTTTTCTGCCTCAAAGCTGCACCTTAATATTTTTATCGTCTTAAAAGACGTTTCAGCCTTGGAACAGGCCAAAACTGATTTTTCCTAAAGAATATAAAGTTCCTTGATTTTATTCAAGAAATTGTCTCAGAACACAAGACTTACAAGTTTCATGACATTTTCATGAATACCTGATGGTTTCATGACTTTACTGCCTCAAAGCTGCACCTTCATATTTTTATGGTCTTAAAAGACGTTTCAGCCTTGGAACAGGCCAAAAATGAATTTTTCTAAAGAATACAACGTTTCTTGATTTTCTTCAAGAAAGTGTCTCAGAACACAAGACTTATATGTTTCATGACATTTTCATGAATACCTGATGGGTTCATGACTTTACTGCCTCAAAGCTGCATCTTAATATTTGTATCGTCTTAAAAGACGTTTCAGCCTTGGAACAGGCCAAAACTGATTTTTCCTAAAGAATATAAAGTTCCTTGATTTTATTCAAGAAATTGTCTCAGAACACAAGTCTTACAAGTTTCATGACATTTTCATGAATACCTGATGGGTTCATGACTTTTATGCCTCAAAGCTGCACCGTAATATTTTTATCGTCTTAAAAGACGTTTCAGCCTTGGAACAGGCCAAAAATGAATTTTTCTAAAGAATACAACGTTTCTTGATTTTCTTCAAGAAAGTGTCTCAGAACACAAGATTTACAAGTTTAATGACATGTTCATGAATATCTGGTGTTTTTATCACTTTACTTCCCGAAAAATACATGTACTTCATTTTATAGTCTTAAAAGACGTTTCAGCCTTGGAACAGGCCAAAAATTAATTTTTCTAAAGAATACAAAGTTCCTTGATTTTCTTCAAGAAAGTGTCCCAGAACACAATACTTACAAGTGTGATGACATTTTCATGAATACCTGATGGTTTCATGACTTTACTGCCTCAAAGCTGCAACTTAATATTTTTATCGTCTTAAAAGACGTTTCAGCCTTGGAACAGGCCAAAACTGATTTTTCCTAAAGAATATAAAGTTCCTTGATTTTATTCAAGAAATTGTCTCAGAACACAAGACTTACAAGTTTCATGACATTTTCATGAATACCTGATGGTTTCATGACTTTACTGCCTCAAAGCTGCACCTTCATATTTTTATGGTCTTAAAAGACGTTTCAGCCTTGGAACAGGCCAAAAATGAATTTTTCTAAAGAATACAACGTTTCTTGATTTTCTTCAAGAAATTGTCTCAGAACACAAGACTTATATGTTTCATGACATTTTCATGAATACCGGATGGTTTCATGACTTTACTGCCTCAAAGCTGCATCTTAATATTTTTATCGTCTTAAAAGACGTTTCAGCCTTAATTGGAACAGGCCAAAACTGATTTTTCCTAAAGAATAAAACGTTTCTTGATTTTTTATAAGAAAGTGTAACAGGTTTCCCTGTTACCCGGTGAGTCTCGGACTTGTACAGAGGCAGCGCACAGCTTGAGGTCGTTTCAAAAGTCTTTATTTGCTGACAAACACACATACAGGCTCGGTGACATTCCTCGCTCTCCCTCTCGCCTCTCAGTCCCTCCTGCTCTTTATTGAGAAGAGAGACAGATTAACCCCAGCTGAGGCTGATTAACCCTCAGCCCCAGCTGAAACTGATTAGACATCATCCCGGCACTGTTCCCTGAACCACACCCCCGCTCCACCCACTCTACACCTGAGTCTAACCACACCCACTGCCACAGAAAGTGTCTCAGAACAAAAGACTTATATGTTTCATGACATTTTCATGAATACCTCATGGTTTCATGACTTTACTGCCTCATAGCTGTATCTTAATATTTGTATTGTCTTAAATGATGTTTCAGCCTTAATTGGAACAGGCCAAAACTGATTTTTCGTAAAGAATACAACGTTTCTTTATTTTCTATAAGTGTCTCAGAACAAAAGACATATGTTTCATGACATTTTCATGAATACCTGATGGTTTCATGACTGTTCTGCCTCAAAGCTGCACCTTCATATTTTTATGGTCTTAAAAGACGTTTCAGCCTTGGAACAGGCCAAAATTGATTATTCCTAAAGAATATAAAGTTTCTTGATTTTCTTCAAGAAAGTGTCTCAGAACACAATACTTACAAGTTTCATGACATTTTCATGAATACCTGATGGTTTCATGACTTTAAAAACTTTAAAAACTGATTTTTCCTAAAGAATACAACATTTCTTGATTTTCTATAAGAAAGTGTCTCAGAACAAAAGACTTATATGTTTCATGACATTTTCATGAATACCTGATGGTTTCATGACTTTACTGCCTCAAAGCTGCATCTTAATATTTTTATCTTCTTAAAAGACGTTTCAGCCTTGGAACAGGCCAAAACTGATTTTTCCTAAAGAATATAAAGTTCCTTGATTTTCTTCAAGAACGTGTCTCAGAACACAAGACGTACAATTTTTATGACATTTTCATGAAAACCTGATGGTTTCATGACTTTACTGCCTCATAGCTGTATCTTAATATTTGTATTGTCTTAAATGATGTTTCAGCCTTAATTGGAACAGGCCAAAACTGATTTTTCGTAAAGAATACAACGTTTCTTTATTTTCTATAAGTGTCTCAGAACAAAAGACATATGTTTCATGACATTTTCATGAATACCTGATGGTTTCCATGACTTTACTGCCTCATAGCTGCATCTTAATATTTTTATCGTCTT
>NC_046982.1:2625025-2745025 GCF_009769545.1 Cyclopterus lumpus | reverse complement strand
TTTATTGCAATTAAATCACAGCAAAATTGTTTATTTTGGCTTCATACAGCTGTAGTAAACCAGCCGATGTCTGTCTTGATAGAAACATTGAAAACGAGTGGTGAAATTCATCTTGAACTTTCACAACATGTACAAAGCAGCAATAGTGGTTATTTCAGCCATGACTGATGAAACATTGTCTTCATGGATTGAGCCCTCACTCCTCTCCAGCACGACGAGCGTGAATAAACAGCAACAACCCCGCGAATTGAGTATTTTCGTGTTTTGATTATCTTAAATTAAGCAGCACATTTTATAATCCCGACTGCCGACACTGATAAATAACATTGGGTTAGATCCGGATACTTCCTGTCATTTGCATGTCATTCTGCCAGATGGCAGGGTAACCGTGAGCAAATGTTTCCCGTTAAGATCCTCTGCAGGCAGCGGTCAGGTTTTTGTGTCTACCTGCTTAGCCCTCCGTGGATGGCGTTGACTACTTTAAAGATATTGGATGGCGAGATACGAGGGAGGCTGGGGACATGGAATCCGAGTGGACCTTGTTCAAAGCCTCTATTGTGGACGCGGCTGCTCGGGGCTGTGGCCGGAAAATCATCGGTGCCTGTCGTGGCGGCAACCTGAGAACCCGGTGGTGGACACCGGGGGTGAGGGAAGCCGTCAAACTGAAGAAGGAGGCCTTTCGGGCCTGGCTGGCCCAGGGGTCTCCTGAAGCAGCTGACGGGTACCGGCGGGCCAGAAGGGCTGCAGCGGCGATGGTCGCGGAGGCTAAAACTCGGGCATGGGAGGAGTTCGGGGAGGCCATGGAGAAGGACTTTCGGTTGGCCTCAAGGACCTTCTGGCAAACCATCCGACGGCTCAGGAAGGGAAAGCAGGGTCTACCCCAGGCTGTTCTCAGCAGGGGGGGGGGGAACTGCTGACCCGGACTGGGGACATCGTCGGGCGGTGGAAAGAGCATTTTGAGGAACTCCTAAACCCGGCCAACATGTCCCCCGGAGAGGGGGCTGCGCCAGAAGACTTTGGGGTGGATTCACCCATATCCCTGGCAGAGGTCGCTAAGGTAGTCAAAAAGCTCCTTGGTCGCAAGGCGCCAGGGGTGGATGAGATCCACCCTGAGATGCTGAAAGCGCTGGACATTGTTGGGCTGTCTTGGTTGACACGCCTTTTCAGTGTCGCATGGGGGTCGGGAACAGTGCCCATGGACTGGCAGACTGGAATGGTGGTTCCCATCTTCAAGAAGGGGGACCGGAGAGTGTGCTCGAACTATCGTGGTATCACACTGCTCAGCCTCCCGGGAAAAGCTTATGCCAGGGTGCTGGAGAGGCGGCTCCGACCGCTTGTCGAACCTCAGATTCAAAACGAACAGTGTGGAACAGTGGACCAGCTCTTTACCCTCGCAAGATTACTGGAGGGGTCCTGGGAGTTTGCCCAATCAGTTTACATGTGCTTTGTAGACCTGGAGAAGGCTTTCGACCAGGTCCCTCGGGGGTTTTTGTGGGGGGTGCTGCGGGAGTATGGGGTGCCGGACCCGTTGGCATGGGCCATCCGGTCTCTGTACGCCTGCAGTAGGAGCTGTGTTCGTCTCCTCGGTAGTAAGTCAGACACGTTCCCGGTGGGTGTTGGCCTCCGCCAGGGCTGCCCTTTATCACCGGTCCTGTTCGTGACCTTCATGGACAGGATATCTAGGCGCAGCCAGGGGGCGGAGAGGATCCGGTTCGGGAGTCTCGGGATCGCCTCTCTGCTGTTTGCGGATGATGTGGTCCTGTTTGCCTCCTCGGACCGTGACCTCCAGCATTTACTGGGGCGTTTTGCAGCCGAGTGCGAAGCGGCAGGGATGAGAGTTAGCACCTCCAAATCTGAGGCCATGGTGCTCTGCCGGAAACCGGCGGATTGCTCCCTCCAGGTGGGGGCAAACTGCCTACCCCAAGCGAAGGAGTTCAAGTATCTCGGGGTCTTGTTCACGAGTGAGGGTAAGGTGGAGCGGAAGATCGACAGGCGGATCGGTGCGGCTGCAGCATTAAACAGGCGCTGTACCGGTCCGTCTTGGTGAAGAGGGAGCTGAGCCGGAAGGCAAAGCTCTCCATTTACTGGTCGGTCTACGTTTCAACCCTCACCTATGGTCACGAACTCTGGGTCGTGACCGAAAGAACGAGATCTCGGATACAAGCGGCCGAAATGAGCTTCCTCCGTAGGGTGGCCGGGCTCAGCCTTAGAGATAGGGTAAGGAGCTCGGACATCAGGGGGGAGCTTGGAGTCGAGTCGCTGCTCCTACGTGTCGAAAGGAGTCAGCTGAGGTGGTTCGGGCATCTAGTCAGGATGCCTCCTGGACGCCTCCCATTAGAGATTTTCCGGGCTTGTCCAACTGGTAGGAGGCCCCGGGGAAGACCGAGGACACGCTGGAGGGATTATATCTCCCGGCTGGCCTTGGAACGCCTCGGGATCCCCCAGAATGAGCTGGAAAGTGTTGCGGGTGAGAGGGAGGCCTGGGTCGGCCTGCTGAACCTGCTGCCACTGCGACCCAACCCCGGATAAGCGGGTGATAATGGATGGATGGATGGATGGCGAGATACCACTGGATTAAGTCCCGCTCCTTTCCACAAGTGGTGTTGTAGTACTTTGGTAAGACCCTTTTCCTGGACATGAACAGAATCCCATGAACTGAATCCCTCTCTCTTTTTTTACCCCCTCTGACATCTATGACTTGTAATTGTCTAAATTATATTCACAAGGATTATTAGGGTCAGAGCGACTGACAAAGTCAGTTCGAGAGGACCCTATTGAAATTGCAAGTCACTAATCACTCTTAATGTTCAGCATATATGCACATTACATCCTGCAACATGCACACAAACTCTTGTGTGATTTAAACGATAGGGGGCGCTACAGTAATTCGACCAATTTGGGCGTTTCTGTCCTTTTTACCTGTTTTGAGCATACGTACTTTTACACACTCCTCCCAAAAAAAGTATCCTATCAACTTCAATGTTGTTCTAGGATGACCTGAAGACCTTTAATATGAATAGTTGATCAGAATGGTGAGTTTTCACTGAAGAACCTTGACGTAGCGTGGACCCCAATAAACACCCACTTTGTGCGGTTTGTTATGTTATAGTAAGTTGCTGTAACTCCAACTTATATCATCCAAACCTTGCAAAAATACTTATGCATGATGCCGGTCCAGGCCTGAGCATTTACATGAAGAAAAGTTTGAATTTGTTATTAGTACCACCTACTGGCAAAAGGAAATATATACTAGGAAGTTTACATGTAATTCACATGACGTGGTATATGTTGAGGTATGTATGAGGTATGTATATGTTCACATTGTCACAGCGCCAGCTACTGGCTCCACGGGATTTCTTTGAATCTGCCCCAAACTTGTCATGCTTGATAAAAGTCACGGCCTAAGGATATCGACAAGCCCATTTTCACTCATCGTTGATGCGCCACCTACTGGCAAAAGCAAATCAGACTAAAACGCATCGGATTCACATGTAATTTACATGACATGGTCTACACTTTATGTAGAGACACATGATGCATGTATATGTTCACATTGTCACAGTGCCACCTACTGGCTCCACTGGACTTCCTCGAATCTGCCCCAAACTTGTCCCGTTCATCACTGCTCGCAGCTTTAATTATTATTATAATATATTTTTGTGCATGCATTGTGTCGGAGGAAAAATTAGAGAGCCTGAGAAACAATGATATTGACCAGATGTGTTCACCAAGCTATTCTGACATGCCCAGTGTTTATATTATTTTACACAAGTCAAACATCATCGATTACGGCTGCACCAGGGAGGCACAGTGAGATGAAGTGTTATTCTGACATCACTCTGAAGCTCCATTTCAATGTATACATCTGTCTCAGCTGGTCCGGGTCTATGTGAGCTTCTCTGATGTGTATAAAAATCTTCACGTGGAACAACAAACGGCGTCAGACCTTGCTCTCTCTCTGCAGAGGAAGGAACTTCTGTCCAATTCCGCTGAATAGTATCATGACTTCTGTCTGTACGTTGGCTCATGTTTGATGACTTGTCGTTATAATTTTTCTATATCTTATCCTATATTTGGGGCAGCTGTAGCTCATGGGTAGAGTGGTCGTCCTGTAACCACAAGGTACCTGGTTTGATCCCTGCTCTGTAACAGTTCAGCTCCACACCTTCTTTTCTTTTAGTAGTTGTTTTCATTCTGGCTGGCTGTTCATTCTGGCTGTCTGTTTACTGCTGTTTACTAAGAATCTGGGCGTTATCTTTGACCAGGACTTGTCCTTTAACTCCCATGTGAAGCAACATTTAAAAAATCAGGCACATCTTGTCTCAAAAAGATGCAGAAAAGCTGGTTCATGCGTTTGTTACTTCCAGACTAGATTACTGCAACTCCTTATTATCAGGCTGCTCTAATAAGTCTCTTAGGTCCCTCCAGTTGATCCAGAATGCTGCAGCTCGTGTACTCACAAAAACTAAGAAAAGAGATCACATTACTCCTGTATTAGCTGCTCTGCACTGGCTCCCTGTAAAATCAAGAATCACATTTAAAATTCTTCTCCTCACCTACAAAGCCTTGATTGGTGATGGACCATCATATGTTAAGGAGCTTGTAGTACCATATTTCCCCACCAGAGAGCTGCGCTCACTAAATGCGGGGCTACTCGTGGTTTCTAGAGTCCTAAAAAGTAGGATGGGAGCCAGAGCCTTCAGTTATCAAGCTCCTCTTTTATGGAACCAGCTTCCACTTTCAGTCCGGGATGGATTGGAGGTCCATTCATACATTGTCATATTCATGTAATGTGTTTATGTAACTCTGTAATGCTGTTCATTCTGTACACATGATATCTATTGCATCTGTCCATCCGGGGAGAGCAGGGTTGCCAGGTCTGTGTGACAAAACCAGCCCAATGGCCAATCAAAACCAGCCCAAAACCAACCCAATGGCCAATAAAACCAGCCTAAAAACCAGCCCAATATCAAAATATCCATCCATCCATCCATTTTCAATACCGCTTATCCTCATTAGGGTCGCGGGGCGCTGGAGCCTATCCCAGCTGACATAGGGCGAAGGCAGGGGACAAAATATGCCCGTGCCAAACCATATACACTGCTTTTAAAGTCCAACAGCATTGTTATCATTGTCAAATGTATTGTAATATCTACAAAGTAACACCAAATGTTTAGTATGCCAGCATTAAAAGCAGTTTTCCCTAAACAGTTATTTCACCTAGGTCCTAAAATGGCCTTGTGTAATTAGATACAGTATATTATCATAAATAAAATATAGCTCTGTGAACGTGTAGACCAATTCACTGACTGACAAACTAACCTGTTGCTTTGTCTTTAGGCTTTCTCTTCCCTTTTCTCTCTTCCTCCCTGCCTGGACAACATGAATGTACTGCTTTTACTTCATATGCATTTACTGTAGTTAATGCAACACCTTATCATGTTGCTTCACTATATTTTTTGGTCTACCCGAACCAGCGGACAAAAAATTCAACCCGGGGCAACTCTTCAAAGGTAGCCGAATTCCGTGGGCAAACCGCGGACCTGGCAACACTGGGGGAGAGGGATTCTCCTCTGTTTGCTCTCCTGAAGGTTACTTCCCTTTTTTCCCTATGGACGGTTATTTTTGAGGAGTTTTTCCTGATCCGATGTGAGGTCCTGGGACAGGGATGTCGTATGTGTACAGATTGTAAAATTTGTAATTTGTGATATTGGGCTATACAAAATAAATGGAATTTAAGTATTTGTATTAAGTGCATTTAAGTATCAAAAAGTTTCCCCGTCCGTTTTTCGGAAAAAATGCGAAAAACAGCAGAAAGTCTACGGGGAAAATACTTTGGACCACTACCCGTCCTGTAGCGTACCTTGCATATGCGTAAAAATACATCAAAACTTGGGCCTGATCGGGAATCGTGTGGAATGACTCTTCTAAGAGATTGGACCGGTGCTTATGTAACAGAGTTCAAAATACAATTTGTCAATTTTTTATTTTCAATGTATTCTATTTTATTTATGTTTATTATTCAATGATCCTGTTGAGTGTGTGTGTGTGTGTGTGTGTGAATATTATTTTAATGAGTTCTTTTTATTTAGCGTTATTTCTATAATCTGTTTCCTGCGGAAATTGAGTTTCACCTCGAAAGTTAGAGATGATTTTACACAAAACATATATGTCTTTGGATATTGAATATTTGTGAATCATGGTACACGTTTGTGAATTGTCTAATGTGGGTTTTAACTATTAAAAGTCCAATATAAACTTCCTTAGCTGATAGAGGTCAAACCCACTGACCATTTTAATTGCAATGCCCCAATAGGAAGTCCCCTTATTCAGTAGTGAGCAGGGTCGTCCTTTAATCAGAGGATTGGCGGCTCTGATAACCCATGTCCATGTGTCCTTGGGCAAGACAATTAACCCTAAATTGCTCCCGAATGAAGGACAGGTGGCACCTTAGTCCCTCCCATCAGTATATGAATGGATGTGAATGGGTGAATGATGACAAGTAGTATAAAAGCGCTTTGAGTGGTCGGAAGACAAGTACAGGGCCATTTACCATTTTCTCATCTTCACACTTACCAAAGACCTTTCCAAGAAAGATACTTTTGACCAAGTTGAACTGGGTGTCGGAAGCCTCAGGTAGGGTGTATGTGGACACTGAGTAGTGGTCCAGCTGGAGAATATGGACAGAGGAAAGATAAAGGATTTCATTACTAGGAGCTACATGTTCTTTTTCACGACTAAATTAATGGTTTTAAAAACATATGCAGAATCTAACAGAACAAGATATAATACATTTATTTTTCAAATATACCAATCAATTTCTAGAGCAGCAAAATAACAAATAGTCTAAAAAATTCTAAAATAAATAGTTTTGAATATTATATTCCATTTCTGCCAATAAATCCCACTAAATGTTACACACTGTTCCTTTAGTGGAGTGGTTCTCAAACTTTTTCTGTCATGACCCACTTCGGAGGAAGAAAAATGTTTGTGCCCCACCACCCATCAGACAAAAACAAATAAAAAGTGCAATCACTTTGTTCGAACAATGGAAATAAAGTTGTGCAAAAAAGAACTAATATTTGGCAAATAGATTATTGTGGCTGCAATTAACCTGTTTTAGACTGAATATCTTTACAAGATAATAACAATAAAGTGCAACCTGTGAAAAACTAAATAAAACAAGTTCAAATATTTGGCAATAAAGAGTTTTACACTAAATATCTTTTCAAAACAATAACGTGCAACCGGTGCAAAACAAACTTAATGCAGATATGTGTGAGCCATCAAGTTGTATAAGTATTAGTTCAAATTCACTCAGATTCTCAAAGGAATCAATATTCCCTTGATTGAGTTGACTGTCCCACATCTCCAGCTTCGGAGTGAAACCGCTAAGGAAGGTGCTGCTGTCTGTCTTGAAGATGAAGATTTAATTCATTCAGCTTTCCAAATATGTCACTGAGATTTCGTCAGAAAACTTGCCTGCAAATTAATAATTATAATTGAATTAATAAATTTGACTTCAAAAAGTATATGCATGTGTAACGTGCGCTTTTCTGTGAATGACAGCATGTCCATTGCACATTCGGAGACCCTCTTGATCAGCGCCTGCAAGCCCTTCCTGTTCCCTGCCATGGTCTATGCACCATCTGTGCAGAAACCCACACAACTCTTCCAATTCAGCCTGTGTCAGGTAACTGCTCAGAAGCCTAACGAGCTCTGTTGGACACCGTAGTTTTCTCTGGCCCTCTCCCCAATCTGATCAATGATGACATGTATAGCCGCATGTCGTCATTCAACCGCTGGTTGTCCAGGTGGTGCCCAGCAAACAATGTGGGCTACATAGATAACTGGCAGACTTTCTGGGGAAAGCCTGATCTGATGAGTCGAGACGGCATTCATCCCACTTGGGATGGAGCGCGTCTCATTTCTGCGAACATGGCCAAGTTGATTAACGGACTTAATCCATGACCCAGAGTTCAGATCAGGAAGCAGAAGCAGAGTTGTAGTCTTCCACCCTTCTCTGCACTTCCATTCGAGCAGTTACCCACCCTTAACCTTAACTCTATAGAGACTGTGTCTGTCCCACGGCCACTTAAATTAATTAAATCAAAAGTAACCAGAAGAGGAGTCATACAAAATAACCTCATACAGGTTCAGATCACTATTTCAAAAGTGCAACAAAACAAGAGAATTAAATGTGGACTCCTAAATATTAGATCTCTGTCATCTAAAGCTGTATTAGTAAATGATTTAATATCAGACAATCACATTGATTTATTGTGTCTTACTGCAACCTGGCTGAGCAATGAAGAATATGTCAGCCTAAATGAATCAACTCCTCCAAGTCATATTAATACTCACATTCCTCGAGGCACCGGCAGAAGAGGTGGAGTAGCAGCCATCTTTGACTCAAGCCTATTAATGAATCCTAAACCTAAACTAAACTACAACTCATTTGAAAGCCTTGTTCTTAGTCTTTCACATCCAACCTGTAAAACATTACAGCCAATCCTATTTGTTATACTGTACCGCCCACCAGGTCCATATTCAGAATTTATATCTGAATTTTCAGAGTGTTTATCAAGTTTAGTCCTTAAACGTGATAAGGTTATTATTGTAGGAGATTTTAATATTCATGTGGATATTAATAATGATTGCCTTAGTACTGCATTTATCTCATTGTTGGACTCGATTGGCTTCTGTCAGAGAGTACAGAAACCCACTCACTGCTTTGGCCACACCCTCGACCTTGTTCTTGCATATGGCATTGAGCATTTGGAGGTCTTCCCACAGAACCCTCTTCTGTCAGACCATTACCTCATAACTTTTGAGTTTATACTCCCGGAGTATACACCGTTAGTCAAAAGTTTCTACACCAGATGTCTAACTGACAGTGCTGTAGCGAAATTTAAAGAAGCGATTCCTTCTGCATTTGATTCAATACCACGTTTCAATGTGACGGAGGACTCCTGTGCTAACTTTAGTCCGTCCCAGATTGATCATATTGTCGATTGTGCTACAGGCTCACTGAGAATGACACTAGAATCGATAGCCCCACTGAAGAAAAAGACAGTGAGGAAAAGGAGGTTTGCTCCCTGGTATAACCCTCAGACCCGCGACCTAAAGCAAACTTCACGAAAGCTCGAAAGTATATGGCGTTCCACCAATCTGGAAGAATCACGCTTAGTTTGGCGAGACAGCTTTAAAACATATAAAAAGGCTCTCCGTAATGCCAGAGCAGCCTATTATATTATATCAGTAATAGAGAAAAATAAGAACAACCCCAGGGTTCTCTTTAGCACTGTAACCAGGCTGACAGAGAGTCACAGCTCTGTGGAGCCGTGTATTCCTATAGACCTCAGTAGTAATGACTTCATGAACTTCTTCAATGAAAAGATTTTAACTATTAGAGGCAAGATTGATGATCTCTTGCCCTCAACTACTGCCGATCTGTCATCAAGAGGAGTGGCCTTGGAAACGGCTGAATGCCCTGGTGCATATTTGGATAGCTTTTCTCCCATTAACCTAGACCAATTGTCCTCAACGGTTTCTACTTCTAAACCGTCTACCTGTCTCTTAGACCCCATCCCAACGAGGCTGCTTAAAGACGTGTTGCCTTTAATTGGCACCTCTCTGCTGGATTTTGTTAACGTGTCTTTGCTAACAGGGCATGTACCACATTCCTTCAAAGTAGCTGTAATTAAACCTCTCCTGAAAAAGCCCACTCTTAATCCAGAGGTGTTGGCTAACTACAGACCGATCTCTAACCTTCCCTTCCTCTCTAAGATCCTTGAGAAAGTAGTCGCAAATCAGTTGTGCAACTTCCTACATCAGAATAGTTTATTTGAGGAGTTTCAGTCAGGATTTAGAAAACACCACAGCACAGAGACAGCACTGGTGAAAATTACAAATGACCTCCTAATTGCATCGGATAAAGGACTCATCTCCGTACTGGTATTATTAGACCTTAGTGCTGCGTTCGACACCATTGATCATGACATCCTATTACAGAGACTGGATCAGTCGATTGGCATTTCAGGTACCGCACTAAGTTGGTTTAAATCCTATTTATCAGATCAATCTCAATTTGTATTTGTAAACGATGAAGCCTCAATGACCACCAACGTTAATCACGGAGTTCCACAAGGTTCTGTGCTTGGACCAATTTTATTTACCTTATATTACATTACATTACATTACATGTCATTTAGCTGACGCTTTTATCCAAAGCGACTTACAATAAGTGCATTAAACCGTGAGTCCAAACTCAGAACAACAAGAATCAAGCAAGTACAATTTCTTCAATAAAGTTAAACTACAAAGTACTATCCGTAAGTGCCATTTAAGTGCTACTGAAGTGCTATCGGTAAGGGACATTTAAGTGCTACTACGGCATTTAAGTGGTACGTATTCAAGGTATAGTCGAAAGAGATGTGTTTTTAGTTTGCGCCGGAAGATGTAGAGACTTTCTGCTGTCCTGATGTCAATGGGAAGCTCGTTCCACCAATGAGGAGCCAGCACAGCAAACAGTCGTGATTTAGCTCGAAGTGAAGGAGCTACAAGAGGATTGGCAGAAGCCGAGCGAAGTGAACGGGCTGGGGTGTACGGTTTGACCATGTCCTGGATGTAGATTGGACCCGATCTGTTCGCAGCACGGTACGCAAGTACCAATGTTTTGAAGCGGATGCGGGCGGCCACCGGTAACCAGTGAAGGTCGCGGAGGAGCGGAGTAGTGTGGGTAAATTTCGGTCGGTTGAAGACCAGTCGAGCAGCTGCATTCTGGATGAGCTGTAGAGGTCGAATGACATTAGCAGGTAGACCTGCCAAGAGGGAGTTGCAATAGTCCAGCCGTGAGATGACCAGAGCCTGGACCAGAACCTGTGCCGCCTTCTGAGTGAGAAGGGGTCGTATTCTCCTGATGTTGTACAGCATGTACCTACAGGAGCGTGTTATTGCGGCAATGTTGGCAGTCAGGGAGAGTTGACTGTCGAGCGTCACTCCGAGGTTCCTGGCAGTCGGAGTCGGAACCAGCACTGAGTTGTTGAAGTTAATAGTTAGGTCGTGGGTGGGAGAGCCTTTTCCTGGAAGGAGGAGAAGTTCAGTCTTGTCCGGGTTAATTTTCAGGTGGTGTGCGGACATCCACTGAGAGATGTCGGTCAGACAGGCAGAGATTCGTGCTGCTACCCGTGTTTCAGATTGGGGAAACGAGAGGATCAGTTGGGTGTCGTCAGCATAGCTGTGGTAGGTGAAGCCATGCGAGCGAATGACAGAGCCAAGAGAGTTGGTGTAAAGAGAGAAGAGAAGAGGACCAAGGACTGAACCCCAGTAGTCAGAGGACAAGGCTCAGACACAGATCCTCTCCAGGTTACCCGGTAAGAGCGGTCGGTGAGGTAGGATGAGAAGAGTGAGAGCGCGGTGCCTGAGATACCCAGGTCCTGGAGGGAGGACAAGAGGATCTGGTGGTTCACTGTGTCAAAGGCAGCGGAAAGGTCTAGAAGGATGAGGACAGAGGAGAGAGAGGCTGCTCTAGCAGTGTGAAGCTGCTCAGAGACAGCAAGGAGGGCAGTCTCTGTTGAGTGGCCTGTCTTGAATCCAGACTGGTGGGGGTCTAGAAGGTTGTTACAGTGAAGAAAGGAGGAGACTTGGTTAAAGATAGCTCGCTCTAGAGTTTTGGAGAGGAAGGGAAGGAGAGAGACAGGTCTGTAGTTGTTGACTTCAGATGGGTCGAGAGTGGGTTTCTTCAGGAGAGGGTTGACTCTTGCCTCCTTCAGAGAGTTGGGGAAATAGCCGATTGAGAGGGAGGTGTTAATGAGATGGGTGAGAAAGGGAAGAAGGTCCGGAGCAATGGACTGGAGAAGGTGAGAAGGGATGGGGTCAAGGGGGCAGGTGGTTGGGCGGGCAGAGGTTACCAAGGTAAGAACTTGATTGGGAGACAGGGGGATAAAAGAGGAAAACAAGGGGGAAGAAGGTGAAGTTACTGGAGGTGTAGTTGAGGAAGATGGATTAGTAAATGAAGAGCGTATGTCGTCTATCTTTTTTGTAAAGTAGTCAACAAAGTGGCTTGGTAGAAGGGTGGAGGGAGGGGGGGGAACAGGGGGGTCAAGGAGGTTGGAAAAAATTGAGAAGAGCTTTTTAGGGTTAGATAAAGAGGATTTGATTCTGGATTGATAGAACAAACTTTTGGCTGCAGTGATGGACGCAGAGAAGGAGGAGAGAAGAGATTGATAGGCAAGCAGGTCACTGGCGTGTTTGGATTTTCGCCATTTCCTTTCCGCTGCTCGCATTGTGGCTCTCTCGGCGCGCACCGGTTCGGACAGCCACGGAGCCGGAGAGGACTTGCGGACCTTTCGAGTCGTAAGAGGACAGAGAGAATCAAGAGAGGACGACAGCGTAGAGAGAAGAGTGTCAGTGGCGAAGTTAGGCTGCATAAGTGCGAAGGAATCGGTTGAGGGGAGGGCTGACAGAACAGAGGAGGCCAGAGAGGAGGGTGAGAGGGTGCGGATGTTGCGACGGACAGGTGCAGAGTCCGTTGTGGGAGGGTTGTCAGTTCCAAAGAGTGGGAGAGAGTAAGAGATGAAGAAATGGTCAGAAACATGAAGTGGAGTTACAGTGAGGTTTGCTGTAGAGCAGTTTCTGGTGAAAATATAGTCAAGGTGGTTGCCAGCTTTGTGAGTAGGAGGGGAAGGACTGAGAGAGAGAGCAAAGGAAGACAGTAAGAGTAGCAGGTCACATGACTTCTCAGTCTGGATGTTAAAGTCACCCAGAAGGATGAGCGGGGGTCCATTTTCTGGGAAGTTTGAAAGGAGGACGTCTAGTTCTTCCAAGAAGTCTCCAAAGGAACCAGGAGGACGGTAGAGAACGACAATGGTTATATATGCTTCCTTTGGGAAATATTATCAGGAAACACTGCATAAACTTTCATTGCTATGCAGACGATACTCAATTATATCTATCGATCAAACCAGAGGAGACCAACCAGCTCGCTAAAATTCAAGAATGTCTTAAAGACATAAAAACATGGATGACCTGCAACTTCCTGATGTTAAACTCAGACAAAACTGAAGTTATTTTACAGCAGCTCGTGTACTCACAAAAACTAAGAAAAGAGATCACATTACTCCTGTATTAGCTGCTCTGCACTGGCTCCCTGTAAAATCAAGAATCACATTTACAATTCTTCTCCTCACCTACAAAGCCTTGATTGGTGATGCACCATCATATCTTAAGGAGCTTGTAGTACCATATTGCCCCACTAGAGAGCTGCGCTCACTAAATGCGGGGCTATTTGTGGTTCCTAGAGTCCTAAAAAGTAGGATGGGAGCAAGAGCCTTCAGTTATCAAGCTCCTCTTTTATGGAACCAGCTTCCACTTTCAGTCCGGGAGGCAGACACAGTCACCTCATTCAAGAATAGACTTAAGACTTTCCTGTTTGATAGTGCTTATAGTTAGGGCTGAATCAGGTTTGCCCTGGTCCAGCCCCTAGATATGCTGCTATGGGCTTATAGGCTGCTGGGGGATGTTTTAGGATACACTGAGCACCTATCTCCTCTTCTCTCTCTCCTTATGGATGAATTTACATCTCTCCATTGCACCTTATTAACTCTGCTTCCTCCCCGGAGTCGTTGTGACTTCACGTCTCATAGGGTCCATTGGACCTGGAGGTGTCTGATGCCTGGTGAGCCGGCCTCCCGCTTTGGCCCAGCTGATGCGCCGCGCCGCGCCCCCCTCTCCCTCTCTACCTCCTTCTGTTTCATGGATTGGAGTTCCATTCATACATTGTCATATTCATGTAATGTGTTTATGTAACTTTGTAAATGCTGTTTATTCTGTACACATGACATCTATTGCTTCTGTCCATCCGGGGAGAGGGATCCTCCTCTGTTGCTCTCCTGAAGGTTTCTTCCCTTTTTTCCCTGTCAAAGGTTATTTTTGGGGAGTTTTTCCTGATCCGATGTGAGGTCCTGGGACAGGGATGTCGTATGTGTACAGATTGTAAAGCCCTCTGAGGCAAATTTGTAATTTGTGATATTGGGCTATACAAAATAAACTAAATTGAATTGAATTGAATTTATTGAATTTATTTAGCACACTACTAAGCTACACCTGAGTCGCAAAGGATCTTGGAAGTCGCGATCACGCATGCGCAAGCGTAACCTGTTAACGCCGTAACTGTAACTTAAACATTTACACGTAATTTTGTAATATGTGAAGTTCTCCGCACTGCCCCCCGCGTCCCACCTGTAATACCTCGGCGCCCCACAGTTTGAGAACCACTGCTTTAGTGCAATTGGACAGTTTTTTTCTACTAATGTGTAGCATACTGTATTTAGTGTAACAAGTTACAAATAGTATGCATTATTATTATTATTATTATTAAGTACTAATGATGTGGCAGGAAGCACTGACCTGTAGTCTTATCTCCCTTAAGTTCCTAGTGATGTTGACAGAATGTGGCTGCCCGTTGGCCATGTTACGATGGTCAACATCTATGGTGTAAGGCTCTGTTAGCCCACCAAGACTGTAGCGGATCTGGAGAGTGCCTGGACACACATACACATAGAGGGTTATAATATAACAGCAGCTTATAATAATAAAAATAAATAAAATTGATCAGGTAAGATGTTGATGAGCTTACCATTGTGTCTGAGCACCACAGCTAGGTAGTCCTGAGTTCTGGAGCTAATATAGACTAGGATGGTGGGAGCACTGGAGGTGCTAAAGCTGAACATCAGCTCCTCTTGAGTCAGGTTGGTTTGACGAGGAACACCAACACCTGATATACTCTTCACCTCCTGCAATGCCAAAGTTCCCCCTTCTGGCAAAAAGTCATAACGCACCAGGGTTCCTGTCTCAAAGTAGCCCCCTACATCTAAAACGCACAGTAGAAGGAAGGGTGTTAAAAGTGTTGATCACTCAAAGTTGCCGCATCTTATCCAATTTCACGAAAGATGGCATAATCCAAAAGGATGTAATGTACTCTTAACTAGGGCTGCAACAACGAATCGATAAAAATCAATTATTAAAAAAGTTGGCAACGAATTTCATTATTGATTGGTTGTGTTGCGAAAGCCAATCAGCGCTGAGATGCTCCGCCCGTCATCACTGACGTTGTGCCGTTGTCGAATCAAACTGGCTGCTGCTACTCTCGTAGCACTGGAAGCGGCAGTTATTAAAAAGGTAGGAGCTGTGTGAGCCTAGGGGTGATGTTATGAACCCAGACACAATTTGATGTTCCGACGTTTGTAGGGTGTCCACAACAAGTATAAAGTATAAATAGTGGTTAATTCTTCCATGGTTGATGGCGGAAATGATAACGGTTTCCACGGAGCAAAGCAACAGGGATAAGCCACGCCCCCTCTCCGACGCGAATAAACCACAAATAGTCCGGCAAGTAAACTCATGAGAGTAAAGCACTCTAAATTAGTTTTTTGAATAAAGTTTTGGAAATTAATGCCTTTTGAAATTTTTTTATCCGATTCATCGATTAATCAAAAAAATAATCGACAGATTAATCAATTATTAAAATAATCGTTAGTTGCAGCCCTACTCTTAACCCCCTTCAGTGTTGGAGGCCGTACCATCAGTGCAGAAGGGTCCGTCGTACGCAGTAAGGGAACAGTCACAGGTGTATCCATTGTACTGCTCTACACACTTCCCTCCATTCCTGCAGTGCATCCCGTAGCTGCTGCAGTGGCCCTGGCAGCCTGGATTCACCCCTGGAGTTACCTGTGCCCTCTCCTCCAGGTCAAAGGTCACACCATTTATCTTCAGAGCCCGCATACAGCCCAGAAAACCCCTCCGACCACTCGAGGCACCTTGGAAACGAGACATGAAGCATTGCACCAGTTTAGGCAGAGCACTGATGTCCACTGATGTTTCATTCAAGCTTCACAGTCATTGTATAAATCACACTCATGCAGATATACAGCACAATTTCCACTAATATCTCTACAATTCACTATTGGTAACACTCTGCACACATTTTTCTTACGACACCATATTGGGAGAGATAAACTGTAGTTCTCCAGGCATAGGTAGCTACAGTCGGGGCCATAAGTATTTGGACTGTGACACAATTTTTCTAATTTTGCCTATTTCCACCACTAAAATGGATTTTAATTGATGCAGTCAATATGTGTTTGAAGTGAAGACTTTCAGTTTTATTTCAATAGATATAACACAAATATGGTATTATTTGTTTAGGTGTTACAGCCCTTTTTACAGTCCCATTTTCAGAGGATCAGAAGGAATTGGACAAACTAACTAACACACACACACACACTATATAGTACTGAGAAGCAGGCCTTTTGGTGTTGGTATATATATATATATATATATATATATATATATATATATATACCAACGCTGTGACATATATATATACCAACTCTGTGACATCATCAATGAACACCAGTGACCCAGTTCCATTGGCACCCATTCAGCCCATGCCATAGCACTGCCTCCACCACGTTTTTTAGGAATGGACCAAACTGTTGATTTGGTCAATAGGTGTCTGTAATTTGTCCGCATATTAATGGCCTCCTTCACTTGCATTGACACCTCTTTGGTCCTCATGCTGAGAGTTCCCTGGACCAGCTACCAAATGCAAACTCAACATTTTGAATCATCTCCAGGCATTTTTAATTGCTTATCTTGTCACAAAATAACGAGGGAACCGGCCACACTTGGCCATCTAACCATTTGTAAGACAATTGTCCAATTACTTTTGAGAATCTGATTTATTGATTTTTAAATGGTTAATGAGATAGTTTTGTTATATGCATTGAATTAAAGCTGAAAGTCTACACTTCAAACACATATGGACTGCTTCAATTCAAATCTGTGTAAAGTCGTGTAAAGAGGAAAATAAGAAACATTATGTCACAATCCAAATACTTATAGCCCTGACTACATATCATTAACTGGTACAAACTTTGTCCATCATGTTTTGAAACAACCAGGATCATCATACAAGTATCCCAGTGGGATTCCCTAATGTTGTTGTGGAACATCTAGTCAAAGTTTTTACGGAACATTCAGTACAGGAGGCATATGTGTATCTTACCAACATAAAGCTCGCTGTAGAACTCCAGTTTTGTGTGTCCCTGTGGGGGCGTGGCTCTGATGTCTTTGTACTGTCCATTAAGCTGCAGCACCGCTTCCTTGATGTTCTTTTCAGCCTCCACACGATGCCATTGGTCGTCATTCAGTGGGACTGGCGAGTGGACACTGAGCTCCACTCGCTCACTGCCCACATCAAAAGAGAAGATGACCATCGAGCCTCCTGGGAGACGTGGAATCAATTATTTAAGTTTTTTGGTCACATGCCCTTTTCACAGCATATTTATCTCATTATTATTAGCTTCTTTCCCATTTTTTATATTTACTAAATTGTTCTGAATGTTCTGTGAATTAGTGCCTGCCATAGCAAATGAAAAAAAAAAAAGTTTCATCAGTTTTTCTCTACCTGCATATATCTACTCGTAGATAGGCATCGCACTCAAACCTTTACCACAATTCCTTCTCTGTTATCTATCCTACCTGTTCCACACAGACCCAATACCTTGTCACAGAGGGCCTCTGGAACAGCTAACCGCAAGACAGACTTCATTTATGGTTTGCTATCCAGCAATTGCTTGACTTCCTGGCTCTCACTGAGACTTGGATCACACCGGACAACACATCTACCTACCCCTGCTGCTCTCTCCTCTCCCTTCTGTTTCAGCCACATACCCAGACCGTCTGGTTGGGGTGGTGGTACAGGCTTACTCATCTCCCCCAAATGGAGTTTTTCGCTCTTCTCGCTTCCCCTTTTACTGTCTTTTGAGTTTCATACTGTGAAAGTTACTCATCCAGTTCAACTAAACATTATTGTTCTCTACCGTCCACCTGGTTCCTTGGGAGACTTCTTGGAAGAATTAGACGTCCTCCTATCAATCTTCTCAGAAAACGGTCCCCTGCTCATCCTTCTGTGTGACTTTAACATCCAGACAGAGAAGTCATCTGACCTGTTACTCTTACTGTCCTCCTTTGCTCTCTCAATTCAATTCAATTCAGTTTCTTTTGTATAGCCAAGAATGACAAATTACAAATTTGCCTCAGAGGGCTTTACAATTTGTACACATACAACATCCCTGTACCGGGACCTCACTTCGGATCAGGAAAAACTCCCCAAAAAACCTTTCACATGGAAGAAAGGGAAGAAACCTTTAGGAGAGCAACAGAGGATGAACCATCTCCTCTAATGGACAGAAGCAATATATGTCATGTGTATAGAATGAACAGCATTACAGAGTTACAACCCATTCAATGAATGACAAATTATGAATAATGAGTAGTAGGCGGCATGGTCCACGATCCATGTAAACAGAAAGAGGTAGAGAGGGGGGGCATCAGCTCATTTACTAATCCATCTTCTATCACTAAACTTCCATCAACTTCACCTTCACTTTCCTCTTTCACCCCCTTGTCTCCCAATCAAGTTCTTACCTTGGTAACCTCTGCCCACCCGACCACCTGCCCCCTTGACCCCATCCCATCTCACATTCTCCAGTCCATTCTGACCTTCTTCCCTTTCTCCCCCATCTTATTAACACCTCCCTCTCAACTGTCGGTTTACCTAACTCTCTGAAGAAACCTAACCAGTTTTTACAGTCTGAAGTAAACAACTACAGACCTGTCTCTCTTCCCTTTCTTTCTAAAACTCTCGAGCAAGCTATCATTAACCAAGTCTCCTCGTATCTCCACCATAACAACCTTCTTGATCCTCACCAGACTGGCTTCAAGTCCGGCCACTCAACAGAGACTGCCTTCCTTGCTGTCTCTGAGCAACTTCAGCGCTAGAGCAGCCTCTCTCTCATCTGTTCGTATCCTTCACACTGTGAGAGCAGACTCTCTCTCCTCTGTCCTTATCCTTCTAGACCTTTCTTCTGATTTGACACAGTGAACCACCAGATCCTTATATCCTACCCTTCAGGACCTGGGTATCTCAGGCTCTGCTCTCTCCCTTTTCTCATCCTACCTCAACGACCGCACTTACTGCGGTAACTAGGAGAGGATCTGTGTCTGAACCTTGTCCTCTCACTACTGGGGTCCATAAAGGCTCCGTTCTGGGTCCTCTCCTCTCCGTACACCAACTCTCTCGACTGTCATTCGCTCACATGGATTTTCCTAACATAGCAATGCTGGTGACACACAACTGATGCTCTCGTTTTCCCAATCTGAAAAACAGGTAGCAGCACAAATCTCTGTGGATGTCTGCACACCACCTGAAAATTAACCCTGACAAGACTGAACTACTTCTCCTTCCAGGAAAAGGCTCTCCCGCCCACGACCTGACTATTACCTTTAACCACTCCATGTTGGCCCCGACCTCGACTGCTCGGAACCTCTGTGTGACACTCGACAGTCAACTCTACCTGACTGCCAACATTACTGCAACAACGTTCCTGTAGGTACATGCTGCACAACATCAAGAGAATACGTCCCTTCTCACTAAGAAGGCGGCACAGGTTCTGGTCCAGGTTCTGGTCATCTTACGCCTTGACTACTGTAACTCCCTCCTGGCAGGTCTACCTGCTAGTGCCATATGACCTCTGCAGCTCATCCAGAATGCAGCAGCTCGACTGGTCTACAACCTAAATTCACCCACACTACTCTGCTCCCGTCACTGGTTACCAGTGGCTGCCCGCATTCGCTTCAAAACATTGGTACTTGCGTACCGTGCTGCGAACAGATCGGGTCCACTCTACATCCATTGACATCAGGACAGCAGAAAGTCTCTACATCTTCCGCCCAAACTAAAAACACATCTTTACCGACTATACCTTAAATAAAGACAGTAGCACTTAAATAGTACTTACTTATAGCACTTTGTTTGGCTTTCTTTGAAATTGTACTTTCTTGATTCTTTTTGTTCTGAATTTGTTCTCATGGTTGATCTGAATTTGTTCACATGGTTGATTGCACTTATTGTAAGTGGCTTTGGATAAAAACGTCAGCTAAATGAAATGTAATATTGTTATCAGAAGTCACTAATCCTTTCAACAACTTGGCCAAATAAAACCTTATTCTGAGTGAGTTACGCTGTCTACATTTCTTAGTCAGTACATTTTAAATGATAAATTGCTAATACATTCTTAAAGTAAAAACATGTTCCTTCTTCATAAGATTAGTTAAATCTAAACAGGGTCTATAACCTCTCAATATAAACTATAGTGGCAGGTGTACATTATTGACTAAAGCTACCCAAGTGTTGCTTTTTGACATTTCTAAGAACAACTCCTTGGGGTACTATGAAAGAAGACACTACTACAAACATGATGCAGAGCACAACAAACCTTCATTGTGGTGCTTAATACTTATCTGCACTGATTGGGTTTAAAAACATTTTACTCTTATCTTAATAAGGGGTGTTTAAATGGTAATGGTAAATTGACCTGTACTTGTATAGATCTTTTCTTCCCACCACTCAAAGCGCTTTAAAACTACATGTCCTCTTTCACCCCCATGTATACACTGATAGGAGGAGCTAAGGTGCCACCTGCCCATCAGGAGTAACTAACATTCATACACACATTTGATACACTATAGGTACAGCTACGGGAGCAATTTGGGGTTAAGTGTCTTGCCAAAGGACACATCGACATGGACTAGCGAAGCCGGGGATCGAACCGCCGATCCTCTGATTGAAGGACGACCCTGCTCACCACTGAGCAGGGTCAGTCCTCTGGTCCACAGTTAATGGTCCTCCAGAAGATTCCGAAACACACAAGGACACACCTTTGAGTTCGATATGAAGGAAGTCAGAGGTTCCCAAGTTCTCCAGAAAGACGCCATGAGTAGACGAAGTCTTAAAGTAGAAGGAGATGTCGGTGCTGGTTTCTCCTCTGAAGGAAGGGAAGTGGAGGTAGGAGGCAGGGCTAGTGAAGGACGCTGCATTCCAGAAGTTCCCTTTAAATAACAACAGCAGGACATGGATACAACATAGTAATATTTCTCTGATGATGTAAAATATCTCATAGTCTCAAGATTGAGTGTGTGTTGAGTGTGTGTGTTTGTGAGATAGAGAGGCACTCACGGTCCCCCTGGCATTTGAGTGGCCCTATTGTCAGTTTGGCTTCAGATCCAGCTCTGCTTGTATCACCAACCACAACCTGACTGACTGGCAAATGGTCTTTATACACCAACAGGCCTGCATCCTCCCTCCTGCATCAACACACACACACACACACACACACACACATACACACACACAAAACAAACAAACACACAAATACAAGTCTGAATCCTATTACACTCGACAATATTTGAAGGAGTTTTAAACTAACGCGGATTTCCAAGTCAACAGTTTGACTTTACATATTAAAATGATTGGGGCATGCAGCAACCAGTAGAAACAGCTGTATTGTAGAGTCCAATAGTAAACACAGCTGATCCATGCGCTAAAATGGACTACTGCCCCATTCAACAGTTTATTATTATTATTGGGTTAGGGTTAGAATTATTGTAAATAAGTACATTAATTAAGATTTCTTTGCACATATTATAGTTTGCTTTTTCATAGAACAACTTTAATCTTCACTTGATAAAGTGATGTCGTGGGTAGGTTTTTTTGGGCATTTGACATGTTCAACCATAATATTCCCCTTTATAAACTTTCCACATTTTACTTCTCTGACGAAACGTAATAAACAGGGTTCAGAAGTAAAACATCTTTGTCTCTATCTAATCTAATTTTAATCGCGATCACGATTTTGGCTGCCACAATTAAATGAGCATGATCGTCAGCGATATTGACGTTTAAAATGCTGCTCTGCTCCATATCAAATCAAGCGCTTCCTCAACTAAGAACGAGATGGGAGGTGTCATGCGCAGCGGCAGCCTCAAAAAAGGTTCTGTCTGCAGTTGACTCCGGTATTAGTAGAAGAGGAGAGAGACAGACAACAGAACAGAGGTGCCGGGTGTCGTGTGAAAGGACAATTAATTCAATTCAATTCAGTTTATTTTGTATAGCCCAATATCACAAATTACAAATTTGCCTCAGAGGGCTTTACAATCTACAATTAAATGTCAAGAACAGAAACCGAGGAGCTAGCCCCTCGAAAAGGATCATCATCCATTGTCTGGAAGTTTTTGGGGTTTAGGGCAAGCGATGTTAACCAAGAATAAATCCTGTGCACAGAGTGTGTTAGAGTTGTGTCTGCGCTGCATAGCAATACAACTAATTTATTTAACCACCTGAAAAACAAACCACAGTACGACGAATGCATTAAGGCTAAAGCTAAAGGTACCTCACTGAATCTCCGTCCATGTCCAACGTCAACCCAGAAAACCATAACAGCGACCCTGCATAGTGCGACAGCGGATCATCCACCTCCCAAAGACAAGCCCTTTATTTTGGGTAAACATTTTATTGATATTTTGCTTCAGGTGAATACGAACCGTATTTTTATTTTGATGCAAATATGTGTATATTATCTGGAATTTAGCAAAACATGGAAGTGAAAGCTTTACATGGAAGTGAAAGCAGTGCTCTGTTTATTTCATTTTGGGTAAAAAGTGTTGATACTATTTTATTTATATTTTCCTTCTACGAGATGCACTGTGATAACAACCAATCTGATGCAAAGATTTGTATAATAGCCAGAATGTAGCACAACAATGGCAGTGGAAGCAGTGTTCTTTTTGATTTAAATACGTGAAAGTGCAATAAAAATATGTTGTCCCTAAAATGTATGAATAATCGTGATAAATAATTGTGATCTCAATATTGATTAAAATAATCGTGATTATGATTTTGGCCATAATCGTGCAGCCCTAGTTGAATGTTGAATTTAAATTTGAAAAGCATGTCAAAATGGAGTAAGGTTGCAAAAGCAGACTTGGAATGTAGACTGGGAGCCCCAGTGCAGCAGTTAGTACCTGTAACTATAAATATAAATAGGGCTACATATAGTAAATTGGATACTACATACAGTGGAAAGACATGAAATTGTAATGCGATTATAATACTGTAGTTAAGTGTAATACAGAAACTGTAACTTTACCTAACAAAGAATAAGAAGCAGCTCAGCTGAGCAGTGGTTTACTCACCAGGTGCGCAGGTCAGCATCACAGTGGCAGTAGTGTTTGGGGTCAGTACAGTTGTGTTCGATGCCGCAAGAACACTTCTTTATGCCTGGTCCTGAACCCCCCCAGTAAGAATGCCTCTCATTGGCCCTTCCTACCCACCAGGTAAATGGGACGCCATCTGGGAGTCAAACCAACAGCTTGTCAGTTTACTAAGTCAGACTGGTATGTGCTCGGTAACAACAGGATAAATAGTTGGTAGTCAGCACTGTAAATTGTCTGCAGCATCTCATAAATCTATTGTGCGGACAACACAGTGCACTTGAAAGTTGTAACACTAGAGGCCGAGAGGCAACCAAAGCTAACACGGAGCAGACACGAAAAAGATCCTTTATCAATGACTGAGAAGTTGCAGATGAAGCTGCAGATGATAGTGCTGAGGGAAACTTTACCAGGAGTGTTGAGCAGGCGAGACATTCGGCAGGCGTAGGCTACATACTGGTCACAGTACTCTGCACTGCTGGTGACTGACAACACCTGGAAACACACACAGGAAAGAGAAAGAAAATGTACATCTCACACATACCAGTTAAGACACCTTGCTTTTTGCAGTACCACATATGTGGTTTACACACTGGAGTTTCTCCGTTGTTGTTGGCAGCTGGTTAATGAACTCCAATTCCCATAGTCAGCAGGGCAGCCGGGGCCAAGGCTGCTGCCCAGCTGAAAGAGAGCAGGCTGATTACCCTGGGAGAACTGGCATGAGGGAGAACAAAGGAGGGGAGCAGAGGAGCTGAAAGAGGGTGTTTATGTTACATTGAAGACAATGAACCAGAAGAAAACTGAGTTTTGTTTAGCGGCTTTCTGCCAGTGTTAAGTTTATCTTTTGCTAAATACAGAATTTTTTGTTAGAAACCACTGCTTGTCGTCCTGATTTGTGCACCCACGCCTCACAATAGACATCACAATATGGAACTATCAAATGTTAATATCAATGTTGTGTTTGTCGTCATGAACAGAAACAATTATTAAATGTCACTTCAGGAACAATATAAAAACTGTATTTCAAAATATGAAATTATTGAAGATCAAGTTGATTTTATAGCCAATTTGTGTTTGTAGGCATGAACAGAAAAAAAGAAAAAAAAAAGTGGACCAGGTTTTGGTTGTAGATTAAGTCACAATATAATATTTTTGTTTAATCATTTAGATTTATCCATGCCATAATGCCATCATATCATCTCTTTCCTCCCCTCCAGTCTCCCTGTTCTGCTCTTTATTGATGATGTATCCCTTCCTTACTTCGTACCAATAGGCTTGCACATTCATAGACAACCAGCCTCCAACTAACACAATACATGTGTGCAAGCTACTGCTGACAATGACCCTGATGAAGACCTATGTTATTCACGTGGGTCATTTTAAACCCATTGTTTCATGTTCATAAGGCACTGTAATTTTGCAAAAAACCTAGTGTGCAATAGATTATTTTTTTAAGGAGACATGCATTTAAAACAATATTCCACCAATGTACAGAGCCTTTAATACCACAGAGACCAAGTAGCACTTATGTTGTTATAACAAGATCCTGTTTATTTCATGTGAAAGTATTTTCTATTTTCTTTATTCACGGTTCTATATACAATATTCAGAGCACATCTGCGGCACCAAACAATTATTTGCAAACTGTAGTAAAGTCATTACTACCTGAGCAGAGAATGAAGTCTCTCTCCCTCTTTGTTTGTTGTAATCCAGGCTTCTCTCTGCTTAGTTCACATAGCTGGGCCGGCCGCACGTGCCTTTTAGTGCATATAAGCGTGCGCAACTGGCTAGCTCATGACCACCACTCTGCAATGAGCGCATTAGACAGTTACAAGCTAATGACGACGTCACCACCCACAATGCCATCACAGAAGCGCTAATATGTTAGCTCTGTCGGCACTGTTGCTGTTGTTTGCACTGTTAGCACTGGGCAGGAGTTTTGCATTGATAGGAAAACCAGTAAAGTAAATGGAAAAAGTTGGGAATGAATATATCTAGTATTGGTTTTGTAAATAAGTTAATGGTTTATTTTCTAGCTTTGAAAATATACAAATGTTGTCCCACAAGGGTCCAGACTGAGGTTCAAATCTATAAATAATGTATACTAATAGTCTGTGTTGCAATGTTATTAACACAATATGTCATTGTTATGCCGACGACACCATGATTCATAGTACTGCCTCATCTTAAGTGAGTGTGATGAGGGAAGTGCAAACTGCTTTTTAATGTTGTTCAGAGGAATCTCTGTGAATTGATGAACCAATTCACGGTGAAAGAAAACAGCTGAGTAGTATATCAGGTTGTTACTTCCAATAATAAGTTGATTGAATGAACTCTCAACTTAGAAATACCTGGGATTTTCCTAGAAGTCTGCTAAACTTCATATTAAATGATGAACACAATTTTCTCCTTCCGAAAATCGTACTTGTAAAGTATTTTAACGCTGAAATTGCTGTGAGCTTTACCTGAGTCACCTGAAAGATTAGTTACTGCTAATTCTCTGTTTGATGTAACTTGATGTTTGTTTTAAAACTGCTAATTGTTTATTTTATGTGAAATTTCTTACAATGTTATTACATCTTGATGGTAATAACCAGGTAAAAATGAAGTTTGAATTATTATAGCTGGGTGCAGCGATGAACGGGTTGTGTAAATTGCATGTGACTCCGATGCGTTTTAGGCTTATTTGCTTTGGCCAGTAGGTGGCGCTTTTGTCGATATCCTCAGGCCGTGATTTGTAACAAGCATGACAAGTTTGGGACAAATTCGAGAAGTCTAGTTGAGCCAGTAGGTGGCGCTGTGACAATGTGAACATATACATGCATCTCTACGTGAAGTCTAGACCACGTCATGTAAATTAAATGTAAAATGTGTGTGTTTTATTGTCTTCTGGAGGAGCAAATAACTGCTGGAAAAGAAATCATTATCTGAGTCAACTTTTTCCCTGCCCTATACAAATCTGTTATATATATATATATATATATATATATATATATATATATATATATATATATATACACATATATAATTATATATATAGTTTATATATAGAGCAAATATATACATATATTTTTTGTATATACATATGTATATTTATATAATTTATATATATATTATGGTCTAAAAACTTGTCATTTTATTTTTTTAGTAGGTGTTCTTATGACAAATTCAAATGTTTCTTCATGTAAATGTGTTCAGGCCTTGACTGGCATTCATGCATGATTATTTTGGAAGCATTGGATCAGTTTAAGCAACAGTCTATAACATAACAAAACACAGAAAGTGGGCGTTTATTGGGGTCCACATAATGTCAAGTGAAAAGCGGTGAAAAGTCACTAACTATTCATCTTTAAGGCCTTCAGATCATCCTTTAAAAAAGAGTGAAGTCAATCGGATAAGTTAATGGGCGGGACACTCTGCTCACTGAAAGCCGGTCGCGACAGTGTACAATCTAGCCACACCAAGTGCACACGCTCTCGTTAGCACTCCACTCGATTAGAAGGGGACCCGTTGATGCTTCACGGTGTAAAGGTGGCCAACCTAGTGAAGACCGGAGGTTGGTGTGTCCTCTGGTCCGGTGTGATTACATTACATGTCATTTAGCCGACGCTTTTATCCAAAGCGACTTACAATCATGTTACATTCATACACTATAGACACAGCTACAGGGAACAATTGAGGGACCTACAACCCCCTGATTGAAAGACGGACCTGCTAACCACTGACCCACAGTCGCACCATGGTCGGAACATAGAAAACTGTCCTAAGATCTCTGTCCTAAGATACAGCTTGTCGCAGCCTTTGGACTCGACCTGCGTGTGCGCGAGACGGAAGATATCCAGTGCTAAGCAGCGTCAGAGGCCTCTTTACAACAGCTTCCTACTTTATGGCAGACAATGCTTTGTCGACATGGTAATGGCGTTCACTGAAAAGGCAAAAGCTTAGCAGTATTTGCATTTGGCTGACCAAATTTAAGATGGATACATAAGTAGTACATAGTATAGTGCCTGTAAGAGTTGAAATTGGCATCCGTTCAGTTGCCATGGACCCCTGACACTATCAAACCCTAAGAAGTCTTAAGTTATAGAAACTAAGGGCAACAGAGTAGTAAGATTAGTGTAATTATGGAAAATGAAATATAATGCTGTGGAAAAAGACATACGGAAATGATCATGTGTGCCAATAGACGTACATATTAGTGATTTACCTTTTTCTGTTTCGGTTCTGCTAGCAGCGCAGTGTGCAGCAGGTTAACTGGGTCAAGTGCGTCATTGTTTACCTGTTCATCAGTCACATTGTAAGTGATCTGTAGAACTGCCTTCCCTTCCTGGTCTGCACTGGTGACTGATGTTTGAGGAGATAGGTTGTTCTTTAGCATGGTCCAAATCTTTTCCTCTAAAGCACCAGAAGAAATGCAGTTATTAGTCTCCACATCTTCTTCAGCAGATTAATTTGCACTATACAATACGTTAACAGATGCATATAAAAGTGTTTAATATACAGGATAGAATAGTATGACAGATGCATGAAACTACATCTGAAGATGATTCCACTTTTTTCAAGATCAACTGTCATGTAACTACAGCCTTAGCCAGGAGGCGATGCTGTCAGACAATGTCAAAACGTTCCTGGCTGTTTCAGACCTGAACCATATCCCAGTCTTTGGCGGGTCGATGGTGGTGGCCTGGCTTCCAGCTCAACTTTAAACTCTAACCTTCTGGCTGCTGTTTTCCTTGATTCCTTTCTTGTCATTTCAATGGCTCTCAGCATTCTCCACACTGACTGTGCCGTCAATCTTTTGCAGTCGATCTCGACAGGGAATATACATGCTTGACATTCTTTCACCCTACTTTCCCTGCGGATTGTCCCTCATGCCCCACTCATGCAGGTGTTTTGGAGTTAGGAGTGTGTCGTACACTGACTGCAGGACACACGCACGCACGCGCATATATATATATATATATACTTCCGGCTGCCTTTTACAGCAGTTTCCGCTCACTACTGATTTTTTCTTTATATTGTATATTTGTTGATACTTTTTGTTATTTTTTTTCCTACTCGTGTATTGTCTTTCAAGCAGTACACTATGGCCGCTAGACACGTCAAGCTTGTCGTGGTCTATCTGTTGCTTATCGCACTTTTCACCACCGTGTCTGGGGACCCAGGACGCAGCCATGGTCCCGTTGTTTACATGAGGGACCGGCTGTTAGCATTTCGGGACACGGCGGTGCTGCTACCCGAGGAGAGACCCGATGTTCCCTGTGAGCTGAGGAGGCAGAAACGGGGATGCCGTGCGGGGGCTGAACGTCGCGCCAGGAGAAGACGTTTCAAACCCGTCCTCCCCTCCATCATCATGGGAAACGTGAGGTCTCTCCCCAACAAGATGGATGAGCTATCAGCGCTGACTCGCCATCAGAGGGAATACCGGGAGTGTAGCCTCATGGTGTTTACGGAGACTTGGCTAACCGTGCTAACTCCGGACAGGCATGCCACACTGGACAGGTTCCGCATCATACGAGCGGACAGGACAACGGAGAGCGGTAAGAGGAGGGGAGGAGGCCTGGCAGTGTTTGTTAATGATAGATGATGTAACTCTGGGCACATTACTGTTAAGGAACAGAAGGAAATTCTCGCATGTTATCGTGATAGCTGCGTATATCCCCCTCTGCTAATGCTGAAGCGGCCTGTGACATCATCCACTCGGCGACACTCTGCCCACTTTCACCCAGTATGTCACATGCCACACCAGAGACAATAAGACACTAGATCTCCTCTATGCCAACACCAAGGAGACATACTCATCATTACCCTCTCCACTACCTGGTGCACCTCCTGCCTGTGTACAAACCTCTTGTGCACAGGCAGCCAGCTGTGACCCGCAGTTAAATGATGGTCCGATGGAGCCGAGGACACTTTGAGTCAAGTGTGGGAAGTATTCACTCTGTCCATGGGGAGGACATCGTCGGTTTCACTGAATGCATTACAGACTACATTAACTTCTGTGTTGAGAACACCGTACCCACCAGGACTGTGCTGTGCTTCTCAAACAGCAAACCCTGGATCTCTCTGGAAATAAAGGCCCTCAAGGAGAAGAAGGAAAGTAGATCTTTAGATCTGGTAACAAGGAAGAGCTGAGGACTGTGCAGAGGGAGCTCTGAGGAAGAGGATCAAGGAGGGGAAAGATAGGGGCCCAACCAACAGCCTGTGGGGGACCAAAAGTGGGTGAATGATCTGAATTTGTTCTTCAACAGATTTGATCCGCTATCCACCGCTCCCCCCACCCAGACCTCCCTGCTCCTGCAACCCCCATCATCTGCCGCCCCCCCCCCCCCTTTCCACAAACTTGGCTCCCGTCCACGCTCGTCATACACAGCACATCAGGACAAACAACCCACTCCAACACCTCACAGAACCCCACCCCCCAACTTGTCCCTTAACCAGGTGAGGTAAGAACTGAGGAGGATGAAGGTGAGAAAGGCCACGGGTCCAGACGGCATCAGCTCAAATATAGGGCAGAGACACTCAGACCTTGATCCCATGCAGCTAAGGCCAATTAAGCCTATGCCCGGCACCTGTTCCCTGAACCACTCCCCCACACCCCTCCGCAGCTCAGCCTAACCCCACCACAGTATACCTGGAGGTTCACTTGAACAATAAACTGGACTGGTCGGACCACACACATGCTCTCTATAAAAAGGGACAGAGCAGACTCTTTCTGCTGAGGAGACGGAGGTCTTTTGGAGTACACGAGCACTCAAATCACTTCATTCAATCCAACCTGTGCAATAGCCATATTTATTCTGCCTGTGTGTACTTATTATTGTATATATTAATCTGCTATTGTAGACTGTTTACTGTTTTATTTACTGTTGTTATATTTATCCTACTATGTCTTGTGTGCACTTCACCCCTTTGCTGCTGTAATCCTGTACATTTCCCCACAAATAAAGAATTATCTTATCTTATCTTAACGCACGCATGATGCACGCACGAAGTGTACCCATTCTCAGGTCTGTATGAGGTCGTTGTGGTGGCGGGGCGTGGTTAGGCTCAGTTGCAGATGGGAGTGGGGGAGTGTGCTCAAGGAACGGTACCAGGTAAAGGCCTAATTGGCCCCAACTGTGGTTAATGATGTTTTGCGTCCCAATATGAACAGCAGTAGGGACAAAGGGGAGGGGTTGGATTCTGCCAGAGCACCGGACCTACGCTTAACAAGTTAATGGGGAAGGCTGTGGGGGTGCGTTCATGGCAGACAGGGTCATGCGGTATGTACACAACTTGTCCCTTAACCAGGTGAGGTAAGAACTGAGGAGGATGAAGGTGAGAAAGGCCACGGGTCCAGACGGCATCAGCTCAAATATAGGGCAGAGACACTCAGACCTTGATCCCATGCAGCTAAGGCCAATTAAGCCTATGCCCGGCACCTGTTCCCTGAACCACTCCCCCACACCCCTCCGCAGCTCAGCCTAACCCCACCACAGTATACCTGGAGGTTCACTTGAACAATAAACTGGACTGGTCGGACCACACACATGCTCTCTATAAAAAGGGACAGAGCAGACTCTTTCTGCTGAGGAGACGGAGGTCTTTTGGAGTACACGAGCACTCAAATCACTTCATTCAATCCAACCTGTGCAATAGCCATATTTATTCTGCCTGTGTGTACTTATTATTGTATATATTAATCTGCTATTGTAGACTGTTTACTGTTTTATTTACTGTTGTTATATTTATCCTACTATGTCTTGTGTGCACTTCACCCCTTTGCTGCTGTAATCCTGTACATTTCCCCACAAATAAAGAATTATCTTATCTTATCTTAACGCACGCATGATGCACGCACGAAGTGTACCCATTCTCAGGTCTGTATGAGGTCGTTGTGGTGGCGGGGCGTGGTTAGGCTCAGTTGCAGATGGGAGTGGGGAGTGTGCTCAAGGAACGGTACCAGGTAAAGGCCTAATTGGCCCCAACTGTGGTTAATGATGTTTTGCGTCCCAATATGAACAGCAGTAGGGACAAAGGGGAGGGGTTGGATTCTGCCAGAGCACCGGACCTACGCTTAACAAGTTAATGGGGAAGGCTGTGGGGGTGCGTTCATGGCAGACAGGGTCATGCGGTATGTACACTCCATGGAAGATTTTCCACTCGAGCAGTCTCGGGAAGATACTCTACGCTCAGCCTTTGACCAAGCGATAATAATTGATGTTTGTGGCAGTGGGGTGTGGTTAGGCCCTGCTGCAGAGTGGGTGGAGCGGGGGTGTGGTTCAGGGAACGGCGTTGGGACAGGTCTAATCAACCTCAGCTGGGGTGAGGGTTAATCAGCCCAGCTGCGGTTAATGAGTGTGTGTGTGTGTGTGTGTGTGTGTGTGGGGGTGTCTGTTTTTCCCTCAAAAGGAGCAGTAGTGACGGGGAGGAGGCGCGGCGCGACAAGAGTGCGGAAGTACCGTGTTTGTGTGCGATACGAAATAAAAAGAGCATTTGGGAACCCCAAATAACCCTCGTGGCTTCGTCTCCTTCCGTCCAAGACTCACGGGATAACGTGAGAGCGTGTACAATGTTTTAGCTGGTGCACCCTGACGCAGCACAGTCATATCCGCACTTTTCATTGATTAGGGACAGGGTGTATAGAGTGAGCCATGACACTCAGACAGGGCATGAAAACACACAGTTGATGGTGCCGAAGAGCTTACTATAACGCGATGGCTGGTCACATGGGATATGAAAAAAACACACACCTGATTTTATTGGCCGGGCATCCGGGGGGATGTGCGCCGTTGGTGTGCGTCCTGCCCGGAGTGTCAATTGATAAACCACCCGGCCATTACGGGGTTGCCTTTGCGTCCTCTGCCATTAATGAAGGTACCGTTCGAGCGAATCGGCATGGACCTCATTGGGCCATTTCAGCGGTGCGCACATGGATATCGCTTTGTGTTAGTCCTTGTGTATTACGTAACACGATATCCGGAGGCAGTGCCGTTGCGCAACAGGCGCTGTTTCAGGTCATCTCCCGAGTCAGAATCCCGTAAGAGATTCTGACTGACCAGGGCACCCAGTTCATGTCAGGAACACAGAGAATTTTACGGGGCATTAAATCTATACCACCCTGGTGGTATACACTGGTGGTATACGGTCTGGTGGAGCGTCTGAATAAGACTTTGAAGTCCATGTTCTGTAAATGTATTATCGAAGATGTACGTAATTGGGATAAATGGCTTGACTCTTTGTTGTTTGCAGTGCTGTGTTCCCCAGGCCTTCACGGGATTTTCTCCCTTTGAACTGTTGTTCGGCAGGACTCCACGGGGGGTGCTCGACCCGATTAAGTAAAACTGTGAGGAAGGTCCGAGCACCAGTAAAGTGAGATCCATCACGTCCTAGACCTGTGGGCAAAGCTCCACACACTGGGCAGGATGTCACGTGAGAATTAGCTCCAGGCCCAGGGGCGTCAACAACGGCTGTACAACAGAGGGGCCAGGCTGAGACAGTTCACACCGGGAGAGAAGGTACGTGTATTGCTTCCTTCTTCCAGCTTTAAACTCCTCGCCAAGTGGCAAGGGCCCTTTGTGGGCACACTTGTGCGGGATGTCGACTATGAGGTGTTGCGTTCTGACAGGGGCGGAGCTACACATATCTACCACCTCAACCTCCTAAAAGCATGGAGAGAGGCGAAGTCTGTTTCTATGGTTTCTGTCTGTTTCTCTGGTTTCTGAGAGAGAGGAGCTGGGGCCTGAGGCGCCAAAATAATTAATAGTAATCCGGCCTTGCTCCTTTGTAAAGACCATCTCTCCGGGACCCAGAGAACAGACATTGCCCAGTTGCAAGAGCAGTTTGCTGATGTGTTCTCCCTCCCGCCAGGTCGCACAAACCTCATAGAGCACCGAATTGAGACCCTCCGGGCGTGGCGGTGCGGTCGTGACCTTACATGTTACCCAAACACAAAAGAAAAGTGGTTCAGCGGGAATTAGCGGTCATGCTGGAGTTGGGGTAATAGAAGAGTCCAACAGTGCCTGGTGTAGTCTCATTGTTCTTGTCAAGAAGGATGGATCAATACAGTTCTATCGCAGGGTGAACAATGTGTCACGGTTCGATGCTTACCCAATGCCCTGGGTCGACGAACTCCTGGACCGACTGGGCACTGGCGTTTCTTTACGACACTGGATTTAACCAAGGGCTACTTGCAGATTCCTCTGTCGCAGAGTCTGTATGGATTATACCAATTCACCACGCTTCCATTTGGGTTGTTCGGGGCCCCAGCCACTTTTCAACGCCTAATGGACCGGGTGCTGCGTCCGCACGCTGCATATACGGTTGCCTACTTGGATGATGTGATCATCCACAGCACCACCTGGGTGGAGCATGTGCAGCGGGTGGCCGCGGTGCTTGAGTCCCTGAGGCAGGAAGGGCTCAACGCCAACCATGGGAAGTGTGCAGTTGGACGGAGGGAGGTACGGTATCTGGGGTACCACTTGGGCACCGGGAAGGTGCTCCCGCAGGTGGACAAGACCGTCGCTATCGCAGCCTGCCCACGGCCCAGAACAAAAAAAAGAGGTGAGGCTGTTTTTGGGGCTGGTGAGTTACTACAGGCAGTTCATCCCAAATTTTGCAGATTTGACCAGCCCCTTGACCGACCTGACCCGGAAAGGTGGTCAGATCCGGTCCAGTGGACGGAGCAGTGCCAGTTAGTGTTTGAGAAGGTAAAACAAGCTCTCTGTGGGGACCCACTCCTCCATACACCTAACGCTCTCATCCCTTTACCCTGCAGACTGATACATCGAACAGAGGTCTGGAGGCAGTTTTGTCTCAGCAGGTTCGGGGGGTTGACCACCCTGTCCTGTACATCAGCCGCAAGCTGTTGGAGAGGGAGGCCAGGTACAGCACGGTGGAAAAGGAGTGCCTGACCATCCGGTGGACGGTCGACTCCCGCGCTACTACCTCCTGGGACGCTCATTCACCGCTCCAGTGGCTCCACCGCATGAAGGATACTATGCCCGGATTACTCGGTGGTATCTGGCTTTACAGCCTTTTAATTTTAAAGTGATCCATAGGCCCGGGGACGCAGATGGTTGTGGCCGACTTCCTCGCCCACTCTCACAGAGAAGGGGGGGGGAGGGGGGGTAGGTTAGGCCGGAGGGCTCCCACCCCTTCTCTGACACGCACTTGTTACGGTCGTCTTCTGAGCCAAAAGACGTTCTTGCACTTGGGAGTGAATCGTTCTGAACTGGTCGACATTGACTAAATCTGTTCTAGTCAATTAATTTTTCCCTATTACCCAGAGTGGCTAGTGAAGTAAATGTAATTAATGTGAAAATTAAACGGATTAACCCTACAGTTGTTTCACAGTGACCTCTCACCTGTCATGTCACAGTTGACTCTGAAGGGGGAGATAGATCCACTGCCGTCTGGGTCAATCCAGTAGCTCCCTGAACTCTTCCCCTGGTGCTTATACTCCTCACAGGACTGCTGATACATCGCTACAGGAGACACACACACACAGCTTAGCAGACACAAAGCAATGTGTGTGTGTGTGTCTGAGAGAGAGCACACTTACATGTATGGCAGGTCGCTCCAGTGTATCCAGTGCCGCTACAGTTGCAGTTGAATGTATCCCATGTCTGAGAACAGCGACCACCGTGCTCACAATGATTAGGAACACACCTGACACGCAGATGGACGGTGGAATAAAACTCATGTATACACAGACAGAATGCTTTCTCTTATTTTTATAAAAATGTTATGTTTATTACCCTGACTGAGTTGCATACCTGTCTATAATTGCACACATATCCAGGCTGATATTTTCAAAGGTTCCAATGAGGCCCTGCTCCAAAGCCCTGAGGTCAGCTAGATGGTCATCTATGTGGATCATCTGCATGCATCCCTGGAATGACCGCTGAAGTGATCTGGTGTTGGTGAGCAGGAAGTTACCTGGTGACAAGCGCAGTAGGCCAGAGGTCATTATCACAACCACTGGAGAAATAATCCCAGAAATAACTTTTTATACTTTTATTGTGTAGAAAAGTTATTCTTGGGGTGCCCAAAGACCCCAGTCGATAGTCCTTGTACTGCCTGAAAAATAAAAAGTATTCTCGGTGCCATCTTTTCGTAAAACATAAACATTTCTTTGGAAGGTTAGTAATCTTATTGAACAATCACCTCCAAAGTAGTAGGTTCCTCCAGTCTGAATCTGGATGGGGATAGCTGTCCTGACTGTGGAGGCCTCGTCTCCATCCACTGTCAGCATGGCATAGTTCTCCAATGCATTCAGATGGACACTGTGCCACTGGCCATCATTCAAACCTGAACCTGCAAAGGAAAACACACTTCAGTCTATAAACAACAATAATTGAGGAAAGCAGCAAAATAAAAATGAAGTGTCAACAGATTGCATTGAACTAAGCTCACCTGATGAAATGTCAATACGTGTATTCTTCTTTTGTGTCACATTCATGTAGACTGTGACCTTGCCCTCTGTCATTCCCACCTCCACCCAGCCGTCAGCCAGGGGAGTGAACATCAGCAGCCCATTGGGGTTCCACGTCCTGAAAGACAAACTGACTGACAGCGTGTCACTGTCACTCTGACCCGGCAGCCGCAGGAAGGACGTAGAGTTGAAGAAAACGGAGAAGGAGTTGGACTCAGCACACGAAAATGTCAGGTTACGCTACGGTGGGAGAGGAAAAGAGAGAAAAGATTTGACCTGCCTTTTAGGCGCTCACACTTCTTCACGCTAAAGCCTTAATTATGAGCAGTAAGCTAATCCAGTCTTGCAAATCTTGAGTTCTGTAAAAAATTTATTGTATATATTGAAATAACCTCACAGAACACAAACATTCATTGTTATGCAGGTGATACTTAATTATATCTATTGATCAAGCCAGATGAAACAACCAGCACGCTAAACTCCAAGCATGTCTTAAAGACATAAAAAATGGATGACCTGCAACTTCCTGATGTTAAACAAAACTGAAGATATTTTACTAGGCCCAGAACACCTCAGAAATCAATTATCTAATGAAATAGTTTCTGTAGATGGCATTGCCCTAGCATCGAGCACCACCGAAAAGAATCTTGGCGTTATCTTTGATCAGGACTTGTCCTTTTTAACTCCCATTTAAAACAAAAAATTCAAGGACTGCCTATTTTCAACTATGTAACATTTCAACAATTAAACACATCTTGTCTCAAAGCGATGGAAAAAAACTAGTTCACATGTTTGTTACTTCTAGACTAGACTATTGTAAATCTTTATTATCAGGCTGCTCTAATAAGTCTCTTAAATCTCTAAAGTTGATCCAGAATGCTGTAGTTCGTGTACTATCAAAAACTAAGAAAAGAGATCATATTACTCCTGTATTAGCTGCTCTGCACGGACTCCCTGTAAAATCCAGAATCACAATTAAAATCCTTCTCCTCACCTACAAAGCCTTAATTGGTGATACACCATTACATCTTTAGGAGCTTGTAGTACCATATTACCCCACTAGAGAACTCATAGTACCATGTTACCTCATTAGAGAGCTCATAGTACCAAATTACCCCACTAGAGAGCTCATAGTAGCATATTACACAACTAGAGAGCTCATAGTAGCATATTAACCCATTAGAGTGCTTATGGTACCATATTACCCCACTAGAGAGCTCATGTTACCACATTACCCGATTAGAGAGCTCATAGTACCATATTACCCTACTAGAGAGCTTATAGTACCATATTACACGACTAAAGAGCTCATAGTACCAAATTACCCCACTAGAGAGCTCATAGTACCATATTACATTTAAAAGCTCATAGTACCATATTACATTTTAAATCCTTCTAACATACAAAGCCTTAATTGGTGATGCACCATCATATATTTAGGAGCTTGTAGTACCATATTACCCCACTAGAGAGCTCATATTACCATATTACCCGACTAGAGAGCTCATAGTACCATATTACCCCACTAGAGAGCTCATAGTCCCATATTACACAACTAGAGAGCTCTTAGTAGCATATTAACCCATTAGAGAGCTTATGGTACCATATTACCCCACTAGAGAGCTCAGCTCATAGTACCATATTACCCCACTAGAGAGCTCATAGTACCATATAACCCCACTTACCCACTTCATGTCTTACCCATTGGGAAAATTCTTGGAAAGAAATCCCAATTATATGATTCTGGTTTCTTAGAATTTTGACCCGAGGAGCAACTCTTTACATGAGGAAGCTTTATGAATACGGTCCCTGGTCTCTGTTAAACACACACACACACACAAATAGACACCACACACACTTCAGCAAGAAAAAGTTGTCTTACAAAGCTGGAGGTGTCCACCTTCTTCCTGCGGACTAGGTTAGTGATGTTGTCTCCGTTGTAGGTGATTCCCTCCATGCAGCCCACAAAGTTCCCTCTGCCTCCTGAGCTTGGCTTCGCTGATTCAGGCAGACCTCCAAAACTGATCTGATGACACAGTAGAGCAGAGAAATATGGACTGAATGATACTGATCCGTCGGTACTGTGATGTTCATAGTACTACTATGACCAACACACACTTACAATATTGTACTTGTGTACTCTCAGAATTTTGGTTTGGAACAATGGAGTACTTGGAATTGCATTGGTCTGGCAGCTGTTCAGTAGTATTTTTTTATCATGACAGGCTGGTTATTAGAAAGAATACAGGTTTAAGGCACTTTCACATTAACTTGGAAGTTTCTGCATGGGGTTATTCAACTCAATTCAATTCAGTTATAACAGTGTTACAGAGTTACAACACATTTAATGAATATGAGAGAAATGATGAATAATGAATGAGTAGTAGGCATGGACCTAGGCATGGGCCGATACTAAAAAGGTACCGTGGTATCCATACGATACTTTATTAAAATAGCGCGCAATCAGAGCGAATGCATTGCTCTGCTCCCTGTCATGCTGCCTACACGCGTTGACTGCAAGGGGGCACAGCGATGATCGCTAGGGGGGCAACATGGGGTCAAGTGCTGGAGCTTTTGCCGACCGTACTCGGGTTTTTGTAAAAAAAAAAAAGATGCCAGAAGTGAAATCTGGTAATACTTTGGCTACATTACAGACAGTGAAGGAAAGCCCACTGACATACAGAGACCCGTTTGCTAAACGTATTTCAAAGCCACTCAGACCAAGGCACCAACACGTCAAACATGGCAAAGCACTTTTCAGACAGACACCACACAATTTTCAAAGAGTTTAAAGAAAGACAGGTAAGCAAATGTGATTATAAACATGATGCACACCTTAAGCTCACCCACATACAGCCTAATACAAGTAGCCTTAGCCTAGTTTAACGTATATGATCATGAGGTCACAATGCACACAAGTGTACTAAATTAAATTGATGCAAAATGCTGGTGGAGCCTGAGGGTGGACCTTGAGCTAATTCTTTAATAATATCTAATAATTAGGGTCTGAGCGACTGACGAATTCAGTCCGAGAGGACCCTATTGAAATTGCTAGGATTCTTATTATTATTCCGCTTTTTATTTTTGAACATTGGGCGCATATTGGGGGTACTTAAAACTAACCAAATTTGGCACGCTTGTCAGGCTTGGTGACAATAGCCATCTGATGAAGGAGTCAAATTTTTAGTTTTTTTTAGTTGCTCTCTAGCGCCCCCTCAAAGTTTGACCGGCGACGCCCCTCACCCAGAATGTCATATTGACTTGAAAGTTTTCACACATGTCCATATCCACCTGCACTACAAAAAAGCCTCTCAGACCCCTAAGGTCCACCTACTTAGATTTTCCGCCATTTTGAATTAAAGCCAGATGACCTAGAATATGTCAACTGTTTTTTTATATCTCATTGTGGTAAGGATCTATGGCCCAATGAACATCATAGGGGCGTGTCTTGTTTTTCAATGCTCATAGCGTCAACACTATTGGGACTAATAACTCGAAAACATTCGAGCGACCCCTACTGGGCCAAAACAAATATGCCTAAAATGCATCAGATTCACATGAAAATTACACAACATGGTCTACACTTCACGTAGAGACACATGATGCATGTATATGTTCACATTCTCAAAGCGCCCCGTACTGGCCAAAACAAATAAGCCTGAAATGCATCAGATTTACATGTAATTTATACAACATGGTCTACACTTCACGTAGAGACACATGATGACTTGATGACTTGCTCTAATCTGCCCCAAACTCGTCGTGCTTGTTACAAGTCACGGCCTGAGGATATCGACAAGCTTATTTTCAGTCATAGTCGAAGCGCCACCTACTGGCTCAACTGGACTTGCTCGAATCTGCCCCAAACTCGTCGTGCTTGTTACAAGTCGCGGCCTGAGGATATCGACAAGCTTATTTTCAGTCACAGTCGAAGTGCCACCTACTGGCGAAAGAAAATCAGCGTTATGCGACAAACGGTGAAACGTACGACCGGTGGCCCTGCGTTCTCGACTGGCAAGCTGATAAAAAGGGAACATTACAGATGTTTTATTTATTACTATTATAGATAAATATACCAGTATTGTATCGTATTTGTGGCATTGTATCGTATTCTGGTATTGTATCGTAAGTATCGGGTATCATGATATTTATGGCAGTTATAATTTTGGTATCGTGACAACCCTACATGGACCACGATCCCGATAACCAAGATCCATGTAAACAGAAGGAGGTAGAGAGGAGGGGCAACAGCAGGGCCATATTATGGGTATTGAGGACATAGCACTAGCAATGGTACCCATCAACACAGTCAGACTGTCACCATTATCTTCTCCTCACACACATTAAAGCTGTGTTTTCAGTGTTATTTATCAAAAAGAAAATCCAATTATTCCATGGCTAACATAACCCCATTGACTCCACTGAACTCTACGCTATAAAAGAGTACATCCACACAATGTTGGATACATTTGAAAACACAGCTTTGTCTCTCCATTGGTGGTCCTCTGTCCAAGAAGAAGAGGTTATCTCACACGGCTGAAAGGTTTCAAGTGGAAAAACTCAGGGTAGTGAAAGCCATGACAGACTTGACAAACATAATCAGATGATCCTATTGTCCAGATGATATTAAATGCCTGACAGCATGACCTAAAACAAGTATTTACCTCATAGTCCAGGTCCAGGTGGTCAAACTCTCCATTAGTCCTGAACTGCTGAGTGTGATGGTCCAGAGTGAAGTTGACATTCTTTCGGTACCGCTCTATAACAACCGAGTGCCAGTGGTCATCATCCAGTAAGCTCCCGCTGGTCACATAGGTGTGACCCTGAATGGAACCATACTGGTTACTGCCTGCAGAAAAGAGAGCAAATCACATGGAAAGAAGCAGGTTATAAGTGTTTGTCATAGCAGAAGATAATAGAGTCCTTATAATTTCAATAGAATAGGATTTCTATAAAAAAAAACTGTTGGTGGAACCACATAGACTTTATAGAAAGCTACCTAAGTTGATGCTGAGCTGAAGTGTTGCCCTGCGGAGCTCCAAGGAAATGTAGTCTCCCTGCTGTCCCTCTCCATGGAGCAATACCCCATCTCCAGCTGTGGTTCTAAACTTAAGAGAGATGACATCCTTCACCATCTTTATCTTCTTACTCCTGAAGCGGTAGGAGATGACACCATGGCCGTCAAAACTGATCACATCTGCCCCTGGAAGACAAAAAGAAAAGGGTAGTAAAGAAGTTGTACGGTGTATGGAGAGTAGGCCTAAATCAACCACACATTCTGAGTAGCTAGTTGGCTTGATGGTACAGAAATGTGGGGTTCAGTATCTTATTATGTGAGCAAATCAAGAAAGTAGAGGTTATACTGTTTTCTAAAAAGTACTCCATTTAATGAAAACCTCTGGTGTAAATAGATAATACTTATTACATTTACAGAATCAGACCAAGGGGGTCTCGACCTGGTCATATTCTACCAAGATCTGGTCCTATTCAACTGTCCGTGGATGACGACAATATTTAATTGGTGTCTAGTATAAGCCCACCGCCAACATCACTTTGGCGTGACTTCTCAGTTGTGATTACAACCGTGGCGGGGTGTGTTGGGCTACCACTGCATCCCCTCCTGCTTCCATGCATATGCCCAGTTGAACTTCCTTGTCCCGTCATCTCAGAATTACATTCTGGACCGTTGCATTGGCCAAATAAATGATCAGATTCAGGGAGTTGCAACAGCAGCATGCTGTGTGACATCTCTAACCACCATGGCCTTTCTGCTTGTGTGGCTGGGACTTGTGCCACTCCCAAAGAAAGACCGGGATAATCTCCTGGGAGGTGGAAACATCTCATTTGCCACTTGCTCATTCTCAGGGGAAAGCTAAGACGAAGTGTAACAACGCAACGTGAGAAGGATAGATCATTGACGACTTAGAGCCCCCTAGCCTCCAGCCGCACCCGTGCAGCCATTGTGAGCAGATTCAGCTGAACACGGAGAGAGAAGACAGAAGGGGCCTGCTTGCAGCCAACATTTTTTAATGTATTGAACAGTACCTAGCTACTTGATGCTAACAAGGAGAACGTGTGGTTGTGGGCCTCAGAGCACCCTTTGTCTCTTCACATTCTGGGACTGGAGAACAGGGGTTACAACCACATAGAGCAGGGGTGTCCAAACCTTTTGCAAAGAGGGCCAAATTTGATAAAGTGAAGATGACCGGGGGCCAATAGTTTCTTCTGACATTTTTTTAACCACAAATGCTACATGAAAATACACACTGTTATAAAACAATTTTCAGTCACAATTAACTTTATTTTTCAAATGACAATGTAACCAAATATAAGCCACTCAGGCAGACATGAACAACTCTAAAAACACAATTCAGCCTTTCATTCAGTCAGATAACATTGAACAAACTGTATAGAATACCTTCAATTTCCATGAGCCTCATGAACATTTTAAACAGGAGTTATAAGTAATGCAAAGTGGTCTGTTATCATTAAACTTAAAACAACTGAATTTGAAAATCTGAATGAAAGCCCGACAAGTTGGGCTGCCAAACGCGCGTCGAGATCCCATGCAAAGTCAATGTGCAGGCATCTGTGCGTTGACTTTACATGGGATCCAGACGCGTGAAAAATTGTGTGAACGCCCCTTTAGAACGGTGCTGCCACCATGTGGTGAAAGGAGGAATTACATCTTTACATTTAGGTAGATCTTGCCTGTCACCAAGGCAGAGGTCAGGGATCTTGGGCTTAAAAAGGTTGATGACCACTGCCTTGGAGGGCAATTTCCTGTATTTTGGCCAACCCCAAGCAGTTCTTGTGATCAATGACACGTATGACTGCTGTCTCATTAAGTGTGTGATCTTAACTGGATGATATCAGGTGCCAAGGTGCGGGTCTGAAATGTGAAGTCTGCAGATGTGCCTTAAACTTGAATTCTTTCTAATGGCCAGCAGGTGGCAACTCCTCTGATTTTATAGAAGTCTATGAGAAAATGGCTGTACTTTTATTACTGTTTATTACTTGAAAATTACTGTACTTGTCTCTTGATTTATTACCTCAGGTTCGATCCCCGCTCTCCCCATAGTTGCATGTCGAAGTGTCCTTGAGCAAGACACTAAACACCCAGTTGCTCCCCGGGCGCTTCACTGCAACCCACTGCTCCTTAATAACTAAGGATGGGTCAAATGCAGAGAAGAATTTCCCCACAGGGATAAATAAAGGATATATTATTATTATTATTATTATTATTATTATTATTATTATTATTAATAATAATAATATCAGTAAAAATGTGTAATCATTAGTTTATGATCTCAATCTCTAAATGTAAGTCTTCTTCACGAAAGCATGATGTTCAGTTATGGTCAAGTTAGAGCCAAATAGACCATAAAGCAGGGTATGCTTTAGGGCGGACTATGTTGTGATTTATAGATTGATATTTTTCGTACTTCAACTTTAACATGTGTTTTCACTTCATGAAAGTTAATTGTAACCGCTTTGGTCTCAAAATGTCTTATTCAGAGTTTGGTTGTTCTTAGCTCAACCCTTTTATGTCACTTCTGGTTGCAAAACACTAAGATGACATCGGCCAAAATGCAGCACTGGAGGATTTAAAACAGTCCACAAACCAATGGGTGATGTTATGGTGACTACGTTTACTGCTAATATACAGTTTATGTCAAGGTTCATGTTTCATATAAATGTAATTATTTCCTCTAAAACCGGTGCAGTTAAAAATCCTTTTGAATCAAAGGTCAACAGCAGGCTGTGGTTATCTGCTAAAGGAGACTCACAGAAAAGGTTTGGTAACCACTGGCCATGAAAAAAGGAGTGTCTACATACTTTTATATACATATAGTATAAGAGTCATAGAGAAGGAAAGAGAATATGGAATCTGCATTGCTCCTCCTGAATCTGAGGTTTGACCAGACAATTCCATTTATATCCAGACCTACAGTATAAGCAACTTAGATTCTCAAGGTCAAGCCCCAGCAGAAACCCATATAGACAGTGGGCTTTTTTTGTATGGGGCAACAGTAATAACCCCTCCACAGTTTTTCCTCTCTTATCCACTTGTACTTACAATATGAGCAGCCATACAGCTCCAGGCGTACTCCGATGCGTCCCTTCCTGCTCCAGTCCACTGGGATGAAGCGGATGTAGTGAGCCAGGATGGTGTGCTGCAGCCCATGGCGAACGATACCTTCACTGTTTACATTCCCCTCAAATGTCTGAAACACACAGAAACCAACATGCTGCAAAATTCTAGCAGAAAGGTCGCCACGTACTTATTTCATAATCTGAAAATAAATAAATAAAATCTTATTTTCTTTATCAGATCAAATACAATTTGGGGAAATGTATGTACTTCAATTCATATTCATCCCTTAGGTTACCTTAAAGGGTGGAAGCTGAGAACCCAATTTAATGTGCCTTTAACTGGACGGCTGGGCAGTCCATCTTCACTCCTGCTTTCAATCATTTACGTTGGTGTCCTGACAGATAATGCCACTTACATAGCTTACTTACATTTCTGTAGGGAGATTACATTGTTTATGCCAAGTCCCCACTGAGTTACTTGTCTTGCTTGTCTACTTGTACCCTAATGATGACCGCACAATGAATGCTGGTTAGATTTCTGTACAACTTGGTCCAATTAAATTAAATTAAATTAATTTTGTATAGCCCAAAATCACAAATGAAAAATTTGCCTCAGAGGGCTTTACAATCTGTACACATACGACCCAACTTTCTCTGATGGCATTAAATGTAGGCATCAATAACCTCAAGAAATCGAGATGGATCTTGTGAGATCATTATTGCAGTTTTGGAGGAAAGGTTGCTCTCAACTGCAGTGGTCTATGGGAAATTAAAATGCATTTTCTTTGTTGCAATGTCAGCAATGGCCACTTGGACCAATCAAACGCAATGTGAGTCGCTTAGATCCAGGCAACTCAAAGCGTGATTAGTACTGCAGAGTTTCATTTGCCCGTTTGTCTATCCAAAAGTCTATAGCCTGCACATTTTTTTAACTATTACAAAAACATCAGTATATGGTAGATTTCCCCGCTGCAGGACTAATAAAGGAATATCTTATGTTATCTTATACATTGATCAGAAGAATACAATTAATTAAAATCTTCATCAATTTAATTAAATTGAAAAATGTTCTATTGCCTGGAAAATTAACTGACAAGAATTTACAATGTTATCCCAATTGAAATTCCCTCTAAACTTTTATGGGAATATCCATGTTGTTATGATATCTGACAACCAGTCTTAGCTCTGCTACAGAGCCAAATATGGTTTTATATAAAGGGAGAAATCAAACATCAAGTGGGATTCCACCAAACATAACTAAAGCATTTCACATACTGTCACTGATTAATGCCATACCACTGTGATATTATCATCATTACTTTGATCAACTTTATTACTTAAAAAAAGAGGTTTAAAGAGGTCACACCTGAACTTTTTGCTTGGGGGTTAGCTGTAGCTACTGCATAGTTAGTTTGTAACCATTATTGTGGGCAATATCTGTTATTTATGGACACCTGAGAAATCATCATTGTCACTGCCATTAAAAAGCCTAAGCTGCACTGATTCCAGCAGTATCAGAATTACATATTTGTGCAATTTTGTATGCAAATTGCATCAAATGGTTTCAAAACGTTAAAACATTTAGATGAGATGGCCAAACAATATATGACATACGATTCTTCCTTACCCAGATGTTTCCATCCTGTAGATAAGGCCTCCAGTTTTTCTGTGTGTCACTGTAAAGCAGCCGATACTTGCTTGTCCAATCAGAACTACCATAGCGACCCTGTGTCACTATGGCAACCACCTGCTTCCTAGAACCCAGGTCCACCTGTAACCACTGGTAACGGTCTGTATCCAAGGGGGACCAGCCTCCAGCACCTAGTTGTATGGGTGTTGTAGAGTGGAAAGGATGACATATTTCAGGAAGGGAAAAGGAAATAGAGCAGAAAAGTTGATCTGAAAATTTTTTGGGGGAAAAAAACTAATTTTCTCTAGTTTTCAGCTTGAGGTAAACATGAAATAAATTATTCTTTCCCGTTCTGTAAAAAAAAATTAAGATATTGAAAAAGAAAAAAAAGAATATTATTGTTAATTTAGATGTCTAATGTAAAAACCCTGGAACTGTGAAAAAATATTCATAGACATACAGAAGTATATGTTCGCATATTTATCATTATTTCACAAATAAACTTTTTGTAACTAGATATAATTGTTAAATGTAAGTTTAATAAAAATTAGATACAATTAGTGAAAATTAACAGTAAAGTATTGTTTCTGTAATTTGACAGATTTCTTTGATAATTCACGGATATTTTGAATAGTTATGGAGCAAATAATTGTGTATTTATCAGTGTACAGTACTGTTTAACATTGGTAAACTGTTATAATACAGTTTTTATTATTGAAAAGAAGAGAAGGTACTAGTAATATAAATACCGATAGTTATTCTGTTATTCTATATAGATAAATAAAATTAAAAGTTTCAATTCCATGACAGGGCTGCACGGTGGTGTAGTGGTTAGCACTGTCGCCTCACAGCAAGAGGGTTCAATCCCCGGTCGGAGCGGTCCTTCTGTGTGGAGTTTGCATGTTCTCCCCGTGGGTTCTCTCCGGGCTCTCCGGCTTCCTCCCACAGTCCAAAGACATGCTGCAGGTTAATTGATCTCTAAATTGCCCATAGGTGTGAATGTGAGAGTGAATGGTTGTATGTCCCTACATGTGCCCTCGATGGACTGGCGGCCTGTCCAGGGTGTCCCCTGCCTTCGCCCTATGTCAGCTGGGATAGGTTCCAGCGCCCCCGCGCCCCTAATGAGGATAAGCGGTATTGAAAATGGATGGATGGATGGAATTCCATGACAGCTTTACCATCAGTTATGTGGAGCCTTTGGTTGTCGTCTTTCCATTTTAATGGAACAAAATCTATTATATAGAAACCTGCCATGAGCATTTGTTAAAATATTCAATTAATCAGCTTCCTCTTGGAATATTTTGGACACTGTCAGACACAGCTCAAAGATGAAAGCGTAATATATCTATAACATTTACTTTTTGCAGTCACAAGCATGTGGATCTTGCCCATTTGATATGTCCCTTCACTTGTTTGTTAGTAGGTAGCAATCAAAATAAGTCTTAACATAATCATTCAAACTGTGGACATTTATTGCTGTCTTGTGGAGGTTTCTGGCTTCATTCTGCTGATATTTGGGCCTGGTAGGCCGTGAAGCCTAAGGACGGTGCCATGCCACCCAAAGCTTCCAACAATGCCACTGAGGAATATGCCACCATGGCTAAAATGCGTGAATTGTTGGATCAGCAAAAAGACTTCTATAAATCTCTGCTTGAACAACAGGAAAAAAGCTTCAAAACATGTGTAGTGTACAGATCATAGTTGATTCTTCAAACAGGCGGGTTGATGATCTGTCGAAACAGGCCTATGATCTTAAAGTGAGTCTAGAAATGACTCAAAAAGATTTTGATGATTTCAAAATGTCATGTAAAACTGGTTTCAAAAATTGTAATGAAACCAAAACAGATTTGGACACAATCTGCAAAAGTTTGATCTCAATCTCAGACAAATCAGACTATCTGGAGGGCCAGTCCAAACGCCATACTATTGTGGTGGATGGCATTAAAGTGTCTGGTAAAGAAAACCCGACTGACTGTGACGAAAAGGTGAGAAAACTCTTCAGTGAAAAACTACAACTGGACCATCTGAAAAGAGTTGGATGGGACCCATCGGGTTGGAAAGCTGATTCCATCTGCACATAGGCCTCGACCCATTGTGGTCAGATTGCTAAGGCTGCAGGATAAACTTTCTGTTCTACATAAAGCTAAACATCTGAAGGGTTCAGGCATCTTTATCAACGATGACTTCTCTGAATCCATCCGCCAAAGAAGAAAATAACTACTCAAAGCAATGAAGGCAGCTCGAGAAAGAGGTGACATTGCATATTTGAGATACGACTTATTGTTCATCCACCTACTCAAAGCCCACATCAACAAAGAAATGTTCAGTCTCCAACCGTAGGAATATATTAGGTACTTTTTATTTTGTTTTTATCTGTATACATGATTCTTTACATACACTATGATCTACAACACATCTGATCTGGAAGGCCAGACCTTTACACCTTTTGATTCCTTTATCAGTGACTCTTATAATTTTGATGTTGACCCAGATTTACATTTTTTTTCATCATTTGATGTTTCCAACCTTTGTAGTTTTTTTTTAATGAAACTCAGTATAATATATGAATAGTATGAATACAAGAAGTCTTCCGAACAATTATCACAAATTAATTCATTATTTATCTTTACTGAAGCAGGATTTTTCAGTTAACATGGCTTACTGAGGACTCAAGAGACTTCCTTAAAATATCAAAATACAACTCAGTTCATCATGTAAGAGGAAATAGATCTGAGGTGGAGTATTTCTGTATATTCATAGTGACTATGATTTCAAAATTAGGGATGATCTCACTTTGAAGTCAGAGAAGGATATGGTGGAATCTGTTTTTTTAGAGATCTCTGGTGCCTCTGGTGGAGAGAATGTTATTGTGGGTGCCATCTCCCACCTGACTGTCACCAATGTTTTTAATGACAGTCTGGGCTGTTCTCTTGACCTGATAGACAATGAGGATACACTTTGTTACATTTTAGGCAATTTCAATATAAACCTTCTGAAAAAATCAACTACATACTCCTACTGGGGATTTTCTTTAAATCCTTTACTTTTTCCCTCTTATTCATAAAGTAACACGAGTTACAGAAAATTCAGTGACTTTGATTGATAACATCTTAACCAATTCTTTGAGTGAAGGAACTAAATCTGGAGTCTTGTTTTCCCATTTTTCAATACTCTTTGATTGAGATTATTATGAGAGCTAAACATACTAAGAAAATGATGCAGAAAAGAATTATGAGCAAATCAAATATTTAAAAATGTAATGATATAAATCTTCCCATGAAATACTGGTAAGAATATGTGGAAAATAACACTGATTTGGCATATCAGACGTTTATGAAAGTTATTAACCTTAGTTTCAATGATTGTTTTCCAATTTGTAGTTCCACCAAGAAAAGCAATCAATTTAGTAAACCCTGGTTCACAATACATTTACTGAAGACAAAAAATAAACTGTACAGAAAATATCATTCAACTCCTACTCCTCTTACTCATGGTGCTTATAAATCCTGTAGAAATAATTATACCCTGCAAAAAATAAATATTTTAGTAAAACATTTCTGAAGTGTTCAAATGATATAAAAAAAACACGTGGAACGTAATAAATCAGGTACTGCAAAGAGAAAAGACTACCAAAGAGCTTCCTTCAGTCTTTTTGGATGGTGATAATTCTCTTGAGAAGCCATTTGACATCACTCAAAAATGTAATGAATTCTTTGTAAACATTGGTCAGGTTTTAGCTAACAATATTCCGGCTTGTCATGGACCACTGGATTTTAGTCCAACAAATATCCCTATTATCTCTAGTTGTATGCCCCCAGATATTCAAGAAATAAGTGATTATAATTGATGATCTCAAAACCTCTTTGGCTGGCCATGACAACATTTCTGCATTTCTTGTCAAACAGGTGAAACAGTCATTACTGCAGCCACTTGTTCACATCTTCACCTTGTCTTTGAAGACAGGTGTTGTGCCAGAAGATTTAAAAATTGCGAAAGTTATTCCTTTGTTTAAAGCAGAAAACCCATGTTGTTTAACAACTACAGACCCATATCTATATTGCCTTGTTTTTCAAAAATACTAGAAAAGATTATACAAAAAAGGATATTGTTTCATATGGTCTAATTCAATTCTTTACAATCACCAGTATGGTTTCCGTAAAAATCAGTCAACATGTATGGCTTTACTTTACCTTGTTGATAAAGTTATCTCTGCACTTGACAACAATGAATTTATTTGCAGTATTTTCATAGACCTTTCCAAAGCCTTCAAAACAGTAAACCATAATATTCTATTGGAAAAGCTGCATACATATGGATTTCATGACATTGCAAATCAAATGGTTGACAAGTTATGTCGCCAACAGAAGACAGTTTGTTTGTGTTAAAGGTTGTTACTCAAACAAAGCTACAGTAATATGTGGGGTTCCACAGGGGTCCATTCTTGGTCCATTATTATTCCTAATTTATATTAATGATTTGTCCAACGTGTCAAAAAGTATTTGTCCGATAATGTTTGCTGATGACACAACCCTAGTTCTCTCTCATTCAAATTTCAATTATCTGATTATGGAAGCTAATGCTGGTTTAACTGCCTAAGCTACATGGTTCAAATTAAATAAGCTATCTTTGAATATCAAACAATCTAATTTTATTATTTTCAGTGGCAAAAAATCTTACTCGAAGGATTTAACTAAAATTAAAATTGGAATCTCTTGAGATGCCTCAAGTGTCATCTACAACATTTCTAGGAATTATTATTGATGAAAGTTTAAGTTAGAGTAAACATATTGACTGTGCTAGTAGAAAAATAAACAAATCTATTGGAATCATAAGGAGGGTTAAACATCTTGTCTCTGCAAACTGTCTCCTTATTCTTTATTATAGTTTAATTTATCCTTATCTTTCATACTGCAATATAGTTTGGGCAAGTACTTTTCCTACTTCTCTGAAAAAAGTTTTGGTCATCCAGAATTGTTTTGTTAGGATTGCAATCTGATCACAGTCTCACATCTCAGCTGCTCCTTTATTTCACAAACTGCAGATTCTTACTATTTATGACATTAACATTTCTTTAACTTGCATTTTCATGTATAAGATACTTTTAGGTGAAGGAAATATTCCTGATCATTTAAAGACCTTCTTCAAATTTAATTCACACATTCATTCTTACTCAACTCGTCAATCTTCACATCATTTTTGGGGAGTTTTTCCTGATCCGATGTGAGGTCCTGGGACAGGGATGTCGTATGTGTACAGATTGTAAAGCCCTCTGAGGCAAATTTGTAATTTGTGATATTGGGCTATACAAAATAAACTGAAAAATTGAATCTTCATCCTCCTAAATTACTGACTAGCAGAGGTCAATTTTCCATTAGATTTCGGGGAACCAAATTATGGAATGATTTTTCCCACCTAACCAAGAAATGTCATTCTATAAAATGTTTCAGAAATTGCCTAAAAGAAAGTCTAATTGCTGTTTTCTAAGGGATTAGTGTTCATGTCTTTCTTGTTTTAGCTGTTGGGGACTTGTAGCATTACCATTGCTTAGGAAATGCCACAGGGGTATAATCCAATATCCCTGAACAAACGCAAGCCATGCTCACTTTCACATGCCCACACACGCTCACACCAGCACACACATGCCTACTCAGACTTGATATAATTACATTATTTTTCTTTCTTTCTTTTGTTGTCTATCTTATGCATTTTTCATTTTTTGTTTGTAAATTTGTAAAATGTTAAATATTATATAGGTGGAGGCTTCAAATAAGCCCAGTTGGCTTTTTGTCTCTTCCTGCACTGTGATATTCATTTATCTCTTGTGTTTTTATTGTTCGAATTGTGCAAAAATAAAATACAATTTCTGCTGTCCTGATGTCAATGGGGAGCTCGTTCCACCACTGAGGAGCCAGGACAGCAAACAGTCGTGACTTTGTTGAGTGTTTAGCTCATAGTGACGGAGCTACAAGCCGATTGGCAGAAGCCGAGCAAAGTGAACGAGCTGGGGTGTACGGTTTTACCATGTCCTGGATGTAGACCGGACCCGATCTGTTCGCAGCACGGTACGCAAGTACTAATGTTTTGAAGCGGATGCGGGCGGCCACCGGTAAGTGAAGGTCGCGGAGGAGCGGAGTAGTGTGGGTAAACTTCGGGAGGTTGAAGACCAGTCGAACAGCTGCATTCTGGATGAGCTGTAATGGTCGAATGGCATTAGCAGGTAGAACTGCCAGGAGGGAGTTGCAGTAGTCGTAGAGACTTTCTACTGTCCCATGAGTCATGATTTCAGGGCAGAGATCAACCCCTTGTGTTCTGTGCTCTTGGTCACATCACATCAGACTTTTCCAAACCTCATCAAATCATACCAAAACTATAGATTGGCCCAGACATCATCAACATTGTAAGTTGGCAAATGTTTAGCTGAGTTTGTTATCTTTTGATAGCAATCGGATTTTCTCGGGTCTGTACTACTTTATCCCTTCTTTACGGCAAAATGGATACCCAACACTAACCAAACATAAGCACCAGGGGTGCCAGGGTTAATAACTGTGATCTCAAATATTGATTTAAAAATGTTAAATGTATTCTTGATGTTTGAAGAAGAATCGTTGCTCTGTACTGATTAGGTCATCGGCGGTAAAAAAAATGTGTTCTTTTTAAAAAGGAAATTTGTTAGGGCCGTAAGGTAAAGTTATGATATGAAATGTGGAAGGCATGCAGTTTATGTACAAGGTGCATGAATACATCAGTCAAAGTATTTTTGCTGTTTTACTGGTATAATATATACATATACTGTATATGTCTGTCATTGGGAACTACTACGAGAGAAAGCCAACATCACGGTAAAATTACATGTAGCCAAACAAAGGCTTTTCACAGAACCTTGTGTATTTGTTCCCCAACCAACCATTGGTAATCTAGTCCTTTCAGAATAACCACTCTCTGTTCTGCATAAAAGCATTATATTTGTGTTATTACATTCAGAATTTGCCCTTTTCATTTGTGCCTGCCTGCCTTCAAAAATGTAAATGTAAACAGTATATACTCATATACAAGAGGAATAAAGATGAGAAAGTGAGAAAGTAAGAAAGAGTGCAAGGCCCGACTGTTCTTAAAAAATCCAACCCATGTAGAGAATTGATTATGTGAGGAATTGCAAAGAACTTCTTGAATTACAAAGTTTTGAATGTTATTATTAAACAGCAAGCATTGAAGGGTGAAATCAGTAAATCATTCTGCAGCCAAACAGAATTTGTGTTGGGCATGTAAACCATTTAATATACACCATTGAATAACCAGAAAATATCCTACATCGTGATACTTATTGTTATCGAGATATGAAATGTTGTTTTCTCATTTCTGCTAGTACTGGGCGATATGACTTATATACCCCAGTCCTAGTAGAAATGAGAAAACAATTCGCATCATCCTCCCCGCCAATGCTGGTTGAATTGGAGTTGCTGTGGCCGCTGACTGGGTCTCCCGGAGGGAGCTGCCTTGTGCCGAGAGCTCTCCTCCTGTCGGGTGGTCTCCTGGCCAGAGTGAGGACGACACAGAGGTTTTCTCCTTTCTCCCGCTTTGGATTTAATCCAATAAACATACAACCAAAGTGTCCAGTATACCGGACATAAAGCCCTTGTGAGTGTCACAGTACACACAAAGATGTCTTATGGAACCGTAGGCCAAGGCCACACATGAAGATTATAGAAAGTATTTGTATTTTGACCGGCTTAGAGAAATTTGGTTTAATTTTGTGAATTTTTGCCCTGTTTAATGACTTTAAAGTAGAGGTGAAATGCTTCCCTCTATTTCTTTGGAGCGCGTTGCAGATAACACTTAAAAATCTAAAACTATTGGCTTTTATATTTTTAAAGTTTTACAATCAAGAGGCTTTGGTTCACAGAATTAAATAAATGTTATTGCCTATTTAAAACCCATATTATGTTTTACAATTCAATAAAAGATTAGAACTTGAAGTGGTCTTGAATTAACAGTATATTTTAGTAATTATCCTAATTATCTGTGTTACAAAAATGTTAAAAGATAAATCTATTGTTTTAAGTAATGTAAAGTACATTTTTCGAAATATTTTGATCATTTGTACTTAATAAGATCTAAATGAACAGTAAAGTGTTGTAATTATATTCATGATTATTTGTTTAATAACAGTATTTGGACATACATTTTTAACATCAAAGATCTGTCAAATAAACAAGACTTGTGTGTAAAGGTACACACACAACACTGATATTACATTTGATATGATCAGAAATTAACAGTATTTTGCAGTTATTATAATCACAATAATTTAACAGTGTATAACAGTATATTGTTGTATTTACAACCCTGATTGCCAAGTTTACAACATGTATTTTAATAATAATAATTTGTTTTTATTTGTATACAAGGTACTCATGTTACTTGACATGGTAAAAACACAGAATAGAAACAACAGCAATATTTTAAAAAAATGATGATGTCGATGATGTCGACTCCCTGCGCAACCACCTCCTGGGGCACTCATTCCCACTCTGGACCACGCCCTGCTCCAGTGGCTCCACCGCATGAAAGATACCAACTTGCTGGTATCTAGCTTTACAGTCTTTTAATTGATTTAAGTGATCCATAGGCCATGGGAAGCAGGCCAACTTTCTCTCTCAATAGCGAGAGTGCTGTTGTCATTGTGCGAGGATGAACTCACAGGGGTAACGGGGGCTCGTTACATATGTATTTACGGTTTGTTTATGATGGACGATGTCGAAACTGACTGAGACCTAACTTCACCGGTGCAGAGGTGCAGATACTGTTGCACAATGTACATTTGTATTATAATTATTTAAATCTGAAAATGTCTGTAGAGTTGATGTGAACGTAATCACCAACGGTCTAAGTTCAGAACGAATCCCATATGAGAAAACTTTCATGAATGCCAAATTAGTCCCGAAAAACGCCTAAGTGGAGTTCAGAAAATCACCAAAACAAAGTTAAGGAGCCGGATTACTGAAAGACAGCTCACAGACAGCCTCAGATTGTCTGTCTGTGCCTATGAGCCCAACTACAAGGCACTCACAGTCTCAGACAGTGTTCAGTCACAGACAGCTCACAGATCAGCTCACAGACTGCCTTAGACTGGCTGCTCATTGCAAATGTGTGTTTTCTTGTTTATATTGTGTGCGGTTAACAAATAATTTCCTTTTTATGTTGCACTGAAATTAAGTAATTTAGTGTGTTCTTGGTCACATCAATTTGAAAACTGGACCAAAGTGTTTGATTTCATTCAATTACAATTAGGTCAAATAAAAAGCCTCAAGTTGGAAGTACATTCTAGACAGTCTTTTTATCTCAACCCCTCAATAGGTAGAACTTGCCTGTCACCAAGGCAGAGGTCAGGGATCTTAAAAAGGTTGGTGACCACTGGTGTACAGTGACCATAGACTACTTCTTTCACAATGCATGTCGATTTTGTGACCTACCGTGAGAGAGCAGTCTTTCCATATCGGCGTTTAAGTAAAGACAAGTAATTAAGTTGAATAAGAGTCTATTACTCGTTTTGCCGATCTAGTCTATCTGTTATTTTGATGCAAAGATATGTCCATTAGCAGGAATGTAGCACAACATGGAACTGAAACAATGCTCTGTATTTAAATGTGAAAGTGCACTAAATTATTTACAAAGGCATACCTTGTTTCCGGTTGAGTTTGGCATAACCAGCTCCATATCCTCGGGCATACACTGATGAACTCGTGAAGGAGCTGTAGGGGAGAGGAGTGGCCAAGCTGTCCTCACACTTTCCTAAACCAGAGGGACAAAAAACACAGAGTTCAGCTCACCAAAGATCATCAGCAAAGAAGTCAATCTGCATCCATCCACTGACTTTAGTGATCCACCGACTTTAACTCTAGCACCACAGGTCAAAGTTTTAAATAGTCCAATACTAGTGGCACACCTCAAAGGATTGTTTTGTTAAGTGCTAATTAGCCAAAGTCAGCATGTTAACTCACTAATCTAAGATGGTGAACATGACCAACTTTACCAAACCCACTTAATCCCTAGATGTTAGTAGTGTTACTATCACGGATCGGAATCACAGATCCGATCAGCACAAAAGAAAAAAGGGAGCAAATGTAACTTTTAGATCGCTGATCACTTTTCTTTGCAGCAGATATTAATTGACGATCATTGTTGATCCATATTGGCAGATACAGATCTTTTTGTTGTTTGATTATAGCAGCTTGTTCTCACCAACACTTCCTTTTACAAAATTATTATGCATATATCCTGATAATGTTGTATTTGACCTTTACCCAATACTCATTTTCACTGAACAAAGCCTGAATGCATCATGAGCCTTGTAACATTGTATATTATCTGTGCTGCTAACCACTCAAAGCGCTTTCACACTATATCATTCACACACTGATGGCAGGGGCTACCATGCAAGGTGTCACCTTCCCATCAGGACTATCTCCAGGCACACATTTGGAATGAAGGAGATGGAGATGGACTTGGTAATATACCTCGGATAACCTATGATACCACAGCATCAGTAAGACTATTTGACTTGAAATCTGTAAATGTACATATATTGATCTGATTTAATGTTATTCAGTTTCATTGTTGTAATGTCTAATCATAGTGATGCTCCACATGGACACACGGTATTGCATGCAAACTACCCATCCTCTTTGCTAACCCACTACTCAGATCACAAGCGGTGAATTGATTTTCAACCACAGACGCATTCGGAGGAAGTTCCCACATTACACACACCACCACATTCTGACAACCACCATGTGGGTGATTCCCCATCGGCCATCTTTGATTCAGCCATCTCTGTAGTTTTACATTTTAAGCCATATTGCTATACATGCTGGTATAATTCTATACCAACCTTTGATGTGCAAAGAACAAAATAATGTAACCGTAACCAGCTAACGATATGTTATGAATTTATTAATGCGAGTTGCAAATTGATAATTTTGCATTCTTTATAAGACTAATTTATGAGACTACATTTGACTTTTTTAGTATCCCTTTATCAATCATAGCTATTGATAGTATTACTAATACTGATAATTGATTGATGTAAAAATCATCTGACTTCTGACTTAATCCATGACAACCATGGGTTCAGATCAGGAAGCAGAGTTGTAGTCTTACACCCTTCTCTGCACTTCCATTCGAGCAGTTACCCACCCATAACTGTATAAAGACTGTCTCTGTCCCACGGCCACTTAAATTAATTAAATCAAAAGTAACCAGAAGAGGAGTCATATAAAATAACCTCATACAGGTTAACACCACTATTTCAGCAGTGGAACAAAACAGGATAATTAAATGTGGACTCCTAAATATTTGATTTATGTCATCTAAAGCTGTATTAGTAAATGATTTAATATCAGAGAATCACATTGATTAATTCTGTCTTACTGAAACCTGGCAGTCATGAAAAATATGTCAGCCTAAATTAATCAACTCCTCCAAGTCATATTAATACTCACATTCCTCTAGGCACCGGCCGAGGAGGTGGAGTAGCAGCCATCTTTGACTCTAGCCTATTAATAAATCCTAAACCTAAATTAAACTACAACTCATTTGAAAGCCTTGTTCCTAGTCATTCACATCCAACCTGGAAAACATTACAGCCAATTATATTTGTTATACTGTATCGGCCACCAGGTCCATAATCTGAATTTCTTAATGAATTTTCCAAGTTTTTATCTAGTTTAGTCCTTAAAACTGATAAGGTTATTATTGTAGGAGATTTAAATATTCACATGGATGTCGATAATGATTGCCGTAGTGCTGCATTTATCTCATGATTAGATTGGTTTCTCTCAAAGAGTACAGAAACCCACTCACTGCTTTGGCCACACCCCAAAAATAAGAACACCTTGTTCTTGCATGTGGCATTGACATTGAACATTTGGAGGTCTTCCCACAGAACCCTCTTCTGTCAGACCATTACCGTATAACTTTTGAGTTTATACTACCGGTGTGTACACCGTTAGTCAAAAGTTTCTACACCAGATGTCTAACTGACAGTGCTGTAGCTAAAGTTAAAGAAGCAATTCCTTCTGCATTTGATTCAATACCACATCTCAATGTGACTGAGGACTCCTGTGCTAACTTTAGTCCGTCCCAGACCGTTCATCTTGTCGATAGTGGTACAGGCTCACTGAGAATGACACTAGACTTGATAGCCCCACTGAAGAATAAGATGGTGAGGCAAAGGAGGTTTGCTCCCTGGTATAACCCTCAGACCAGAGAACTAAAGCAAACATCACGAAAGCTTGAAAGCATATGGCGTTCCACCAATCTGGAAGAATCACGCTTAGTTTGGTGAGAGTCTTAAAACATAAGAAGGCCCTCCGTAATGCCAGAGCAGCCTATTACTCATCAGTAATAGAGAAAAATAAGAACAACCCCAGGTTTCTCTTTAGCACTGTTGCCAGGCTGACAGAGTCACAGCTCTGTGGAGCCGTGTATTCCTATAGACCTCAGTAGTAATGACTTCATGAACTTCTTTAATGAAAAGATTCTATCTGGCAAGATTGATGATCTCTTGCCCTCAACCAGATTGATGATCTCTTGCCCTCAACCATTGCCGATCTCTCCTCAAGTGGAGTGGCCTTGGAAACGGCTGTATACCCTGGTGTATATTTGGATGGCTTTTCTCCCATCAACCTTGACCAATTGTCTTCAACGGTTTCTACTTATAAACCGTCTACCTGTCTCTTGGACCCCATCCCAACAAGGCTGCTTAAAGACGTGTTGCCTTTAATTGGCACCTCTCTACTAGATATTGTCATTGTGTCTTTGCTAACAGGCCATGTACCACATTCCTTCAAAAGTAGCTGGAATTAAACCTCTCCTGAAGAAGCCCACTCTTAATCCAGAGTTGTTGGCTAACTACTGTCGTATATTCTGCGCTTGCTTAGAGGCTCGACTTCCAAAACATCGTTCCACATGTGTTACTCGTCAGTGTCCCCCTCGAAGGAATGCCCTTTGACCTGTTGGAGGAAGGGGTCTGTATGCCTGTGTCTGAAACGTATGTCTTTGATTAGGGGCCCGTGTGACGTTATGTTATCTCAAGTTTTGTTCACAACATCTTCTCTATATAACCGACCTCCCTCGCACCGTCCAGCAGAACTTCTGATTGACCGAGAAGTCTCCGGGCATTCTAGTCGCCCGTCCTGACCTGTGATTGCTGTCTGTAATAAACTTTATTATACCAGAAAGAACAGTGTCCGCGGAGATTCCTTCATCATCATTCTTCAACATCACTGTCGCTTGAAATATGACACTACAGACCAATCTCTAACCTTCCCTTCCTCTCTAAGATTCTTGAGAAAGTAGTCGCAAATCAGCTGTGTGACTTTCTACGTCACACTAGTTTATTTGAGGAGTTTCAGTCAGGATTTAGAAAACACCACAGCACAGAGACAGCACTGGTGAAAATTACAAATGACCTCCTAATTGCATCAGATAAAATAATTCATCTCTGTACTTCTTTTGTTAGACCATAGTGCTGCATTCGACACCATTGATCATGACATCCTAAGTTGGTTTAGATCCTATTTATCAGATTGATCTCTATTTGTATTTACATTTGTATTTGTAAAGTGCTAAACAACAAAGTGCTATCGGTAAGGGACATTTAAGTGCTACTACGGCTCTACCCTCCCTATTCAAGGTATAGTCGAAAAATATGTGTTTTTAGTTTGCGACGGAAGATGTAGAGACTTTCTGCTGTCCTGATGTCAATGGGGAGCTCGTTCCACCAATGAGGAGCCAGCACAGCAAACAGTCGTGATTTTGTTGAGTGGTTAGCTCGAAGTGAAGGAGCTACAAGCCGATTGGCAGAAGCCGAGCGAAGCGAACGGGCTGGGGTGTACGGTTTGACCATGTCCTGGATGTAGACCGGACCCGATCTGTTCGCAGCACGGTACGCAAGTACCAATGTTTTGAAGCGGATGCGGGCGGCCACCGGTAACCAGTGAAGGTCGCGGAGGAGCGGAGTAGTGTGGGTAAATTTCGGTTGGTTGAAGACCAGTCGAGCAGCTGCATTCTGGATGAGCTGTAGAGGCCGAATGGCATTAGCAGGTAGACCTGCCAGGAGGGAGTTGCAATAGTCCAGCCGTGAGATGACCAGAGCCTGGACCAGAACCTGTGCCGCCTTCTGAGTGAGAAGGGGTCGTATTCTCCTGATGTTGTACAGCATGTACCTACAGGAGCGTGTTATTGCGGTAATGTTGGCAGTCAGGGAGAGTTGACTGTCGAGTGTCACTCCGAGGTTCCTGGAAGTCGGATTCGGAGCCAGCACTGAGTTGTTGAAGTTAATAGTTAGGTCGTGGGTGGGAGAGCCTTTTCCTGGAAGGAGGAGAAGTTCAGTCTTGTCCGGGTTAATTTTCAGGTGGTGTGCGGACATCCACTGAGAGATGTCGGTCAGACAGGCCGAGATTCGTGCTGCTACCTGTGTTTCAGATTGGGGAAACGAGAGGATCAGTTGGGTGTCGTCAGCATAGCTGTGGTAGGTGAAGCCATGCGAGCGAATGACAGAGCCAAGAGAGTTGGTGTACAGAGAGAAGAGAAGAGGACCAAGGACTGAACCCTGAGGGACCCCAGTAGTCAGAGGACAAGGCTCAGACACAGATCCTCTCCAGGTTACCCGGTAAGAGCGGTCGGTGAGGTAGGATGAGAAGAGTGAGAGCGCGGTACCTGAGATACCCAGGTCCTGGAGGGAGGACATGAGGATCTGGTGGTTCACTGTGTCAAAGGCAGCGGAAAGGTCTAGAAGGATGAGGACAGAGGAGAGAGAGGCTGCTCTAGCAGTGTGAAGCTGCTCAGAGACAGCAAGGAGGGCAGTCTCTGTTGAGTGGCCTGTCTTGAATCCAGACTGGTGGGGGTCTAGAAGGTTGTTACTGTGAAGAAAGGAGGAGACTTGGTTAAAGATAGCTTGCTCTAGAGTTTTGGAAAGGAATGGGAGGAGAGAGACAGGTCTGTAGTTATTGACTTCAGATGGGTCGAGAGTGGGTTTCTTCAGGAGAGGGTTGACTCTTGCCTCCTTCAGAGAGTTAGGGAAACAGCCGGTTGAGAGGGAGGTGTTAATAAGATGGGTGAGAAAGGGAAAACGGTCCGGAGCAATGGACTGGAGAATGTGAGAAGGGATGGGGTCAAGGGGGCAGGTGGTTGGGCGGGCAGAGGTTACCAAGGTAAGAACTTGATTAGGAGACAGGGGGATAAAAGAGGAAAACAAGGGGGAAGAAGGTGAAGTTACTGGAGGTGTAGTTATGGAAGATGGATTAGTAAATGAAGAGCGTATGTCGTCTATCTTTTTTGTAAAGTAGTCAACAAAGTGGCTTGGTAGAAGGGTGGAGGGAGGGGGGGGACCAGGGGGGTCTGGTCCCCCCCCTAAACGATGAAGCCTTGATGACCACCAACATTAATCACGGAGTTCCACAAGGTCTTAAAGACAAAAAAATATGGATGACCTGCAACTTCCTGAGGTAAACCCAGACAAAACTGAAGTTATTTTACTCGGCCCGGAACACCTCAGAGATCAATTATCTGGTGATGTGGTTTCTGTAGATGGCATTGTCCTGGCATCTAACACCACTGTAAAGAATCTCGGAGTCATCTTTAATCGGGACTTGTCCTTTAACTCCCACGTGAAGCAAATCTCAAGGACTGCATTTTTTTAATCTACGTAACATTTAAAAAATCAAGCACATCTTGCAGAAAAATTGGTTCACGCGTTTGTTACTTCTAGACTAGATTACTGCAACTCCTTATTTTCAGGCTGCTCTAATAAGTCTCTTAAATCCATTCAGTTAATCCAGAATGCTGCAGCTTGTGTACTAACAAAAACAAAGAAAAGAGATCACATTACTCCTGTATTAGCTGCTCTGCAAAATCAAGAATCACATTTAAATTTCTTGTCCTCACCTACAAAGCCTGGATTGGTGATGCATCATCATATCTTAAGGAGCTTGTAGTACCATATTGCCCCTCTAGAGAGCTGCGCTCACTAAATGCGAGGCGACTTGTGGTTCCTAGAGTCTTCAAAATTAGGATGGGAGCCAGAGCCTTCAGTTATCAAGCTCCTCTTTTACGGAACCAGCTTCCGCATTCAGTCCGGAAGGCAGACACAGTCACCTCATTTAAGAGTAGACTTAAGACTTTCCTCTTTAATAGCGCTTATAGTTAGGGCTGAATCAGGTTTGCCCTGGTCCAGCCCTAGATATGCTGCTATAGGCTTATAGGCTGCAGGGGGACGTTTTAGGATACACTGAGCACCTATCTCCTCTTCTCTCTCTACTTATGGATGCATTTCCATCTCTCCATTAGCACATTACTAACTCTGCTTCCTCCCCCGCAATCTTTGTGACTTCACGTCTCATAGGGTCCATTGGACCTTGCTGTGTCTAGGGATGGGTATCGTTTTTGTTTTTTCCCCCGATACCGGTGCTAAACCGATACCGGTGCCTAAACGGTGCCTGAACCGATACTTTTTTTAAACACAAAACAACGATTGTTGACATTAAAGAAAGGATTTTTTATTTATTGCCAAGGCACCTTTTTTTTCATCAACCTGAACAATATATTAACTGTTTAAAAGTATACGGTAAATATAAATAATACAAAATCCGTGGCTTCAAACTACAGCTTAAAACTGTTTAACTTCAATCTATGAATAATAACAACAGTTTACAGTATACATGAATACATATAAAGAAATACAAAACAACACGCACTCTGTATACAGCTTCAAACTTCAGCAATTCTTTTGCAGAAATATGAGCATATTTGGCTTCTCTGGCAAAATACGACACCTCTCCTGATTGATTGCATGTCCTGCACCGGAGAAGACCCTCTCAGATGGGGTCGATGAGGCCTGTACACACAGTTATGTGTCTGAAAGTGCAGACTTCATCCACTACAAGACTGCAGGGTCTTAACCTGATGGGATTGAAGGCAGACTTTTGTAGATTTCAAATCTCTTTCCTTGACCTGTTCAGCGATGGAGGCACTGCCTTTAGTGGTCATGAAGAAGCTCTCGGTCCTCATCCTTGAACAGCTTCTCTAGGACTGACTTCTTGGCAGGAAAAAAACATAGTAGTGTTTAAACAAACATGCTTCAAAAGAAATGCATTAATTTGAATAAATAAAATACATTGGAGGATATTTATTAGTCTTTTTGACGAATTGTATTAATGGACCAGATCTTATAGAGATCTTATACAAATGTAGTCACTGTTGAAGCTGGAGAGCCACAAATATAAACACAAATAATGTTAAATATGTACACGCAACAGAAGCATCACTGCACATGCCATCGCTAGTTTCATTAACATTACACTGACTTGCAGGTAGCCGTTTGCTAGTAGCTAGCTAGCTAGCTTAAACATGGTTATTAGGGCTGTAGCAACAAATCGATAAAATTGCTAAAAAACAATTATTAAAATAGTTGGCAACGAATTGCATTATCGATTCGTTGTGTCGCGCGATTATTACGCCACCTAATAAGACACGGAGATGTTTGAGTTGAGTTAATCGTGGAGCAAAAAAAAAAGCCGGTAGAGCAAAGACCATCGGCTTGTCAAGCCAATGCGGTTTATAGACAAGTGCGTCTTATTTATGTACAATTTCTTTTTTCTTTTAAAAATTAGCAGGTGCGGCCTATAGATAGGTGCGCTCTATAGTCCGGAATTTACGGTACCTGTTACCTGTGCATTTTCTTATAATGCCTAATTTATCATGTGTTGTTATTAGGCCTACTCTTATAAATGCAAGACTTGCAATCAACGTTACATTACTAACCTGAGTTAAGGCTGCTGTTGTCATTGTCGGTCTCCACGTTTTCAGGGGGACCGGTCTCCCCATCGCCGGTGCCAGGGAGCTCCCAGACTGCCCGCTGATGTGCTCGGCACGGGTTCACGTTCACGGTCGAACACGGTGCATGCCTCTGCTTTCAAGTAGATGTTATGTGTTGCCAGATGTTTCATTACATTTACACGCAATTATTGTGTAGCATTTTGCGAAATATAGCCACACTTTGACCGTTTACCTTTCGACATTTTCTCCGTTAAAAGGTTGATGGCTAGTTAGCTACTGTAGTTATATAAACGATAGGCTATCGTTACCTGCTGCCGGGGCGGAGTCATCAGAGTAGTGCAAACAAAGTATTTCTATCGGCTCAGGCACCGAAAGGAAGCACTGCAATCTGCTTTGCATTTCGGTACCATATTGTAGGGTTGCTCGATTATGGCCAAAATCATAATCACGATTATTTTGATCAATATTGAGATTGCAATTATTTATCACGATTATTCATTAATTTTAGGAACATCTTTTTATTGCGCTTTAACGTTTAAATGAACAAGAACACTGGTTCCACTTCCATTGTTGACACGTCTTTGCATCAAAATATGAATAAAATGTTTACCCAAAATATGAATAAAATGTTTACCCAAAATGCACGACATGTACGGCTCTATTGTTCTGCTTGACCATGGGTCAGTCGTAGTTGCAAAATACTCCACACCTTTGTAGTTCCCCCCGATGTTTTTCATACAGTGGTGCAGGTGATGCCTGTTTGGCGAAATAATGGCGCGAGGGGATCACGTATCTCTTGTCGAGTGTCTTGACCATTTTTCTGAAGCCTTCATTGCTCACAGTATTCATTGGACACATGTCTTTGGCCAAATGAAATGCGATTGCATCCATTATTTCAGTGTGTCTTTGGGAGGTGGGCGGATACGCTGTCGCACTATGCAGGGTCACGGTTATGCTTTTCTGGGTTGACGACGTTGCACATGGACGGAGAGTCAGTGCGCTAGCGTTATCTTTAGCCTTAACAAATTCGTCATACACAATCAGTTTGTGGTGATTTTTTAGGTGGTTAAACAAGTTCGATTAACTTTTTTTGAGGCTGCCGCTATAGGGTGCGCAATACATAAATACATTTCTATATATCGGAGAGTTGTCACACTCTTGTGTGTGTAAATGATCTAACATTCAATTCCCTGAAACTCACAAGAAATAAACAGAAATTAACAGAATAAAAATACTGTATATCCAAATCATGTGTGCTGTGAATTGTATGTTTACTCCATTTGTACATGCACAAATGATTTTGTTTCACTATTGTCGACAGAAATTGCTTTTTTAGACTTGAAAGTGGACATATTCTTAGCATAAGTGTGTGTGTGTGTGCGCGTATGTGTGTGTGTCCGTCTTTGTTCTCGACACATTTACCAGAATAGATATGAGATGGAGTTTTTGGTGGGGGAGGGGTCCCAGCTGTGAATGTGTGTGCGTGACAGGTGCTGGGTATGGTAATGAGCTTCCTAATATGCATTACAAAACAACAAGCCAAGCATGTCTCAAGCAGTTTAAAAGGAACAAGAAAGAGATTATCTGCTCAACAGAGAACCTGGAAAATAAGATCAACCCTCCACAGACATCTCATCTCTCTTCTTATTTGGTCATTTGAACAACATTGCCCCTTTTGTGCCTAGTGCTGTTAGTATGGGTCAATTCTGCCAAAGCCCATATTACATTTAATGATGATAATGTATTCCTATTATCCAAATCATATATAGAGGGTACTTTCTAGTTGTTTAAAATAATATGAGTTGTATAATAATTGTAAGTATGGTAATTTATTTTAGAACTATTACTTTCTTCTTTATTAAATTCCAAAATATAAGTAAGAACGTGCTGATGCAGCAGTGCGAAGCTTTACAGGGCATGAGGACTGTGACTGAAGCAGTTTGCTGTGGGTCTTTGCCCGAGATGTTCGGGTACCATGACAAAAATGTCTCTTAAATTCAAGCTGACCACAGCCCTTTGTGCTCCATGATGGAGTAAACTATAGGACTTTTACAGCCACCGTTCAGATCTACAGAGTGTGAGTTTGAGTGAAATATCCCTTTTTTCCCCCAATACTGGTGTTTCCTGGTCATAAATCAGTGATGATGCAAGCTTTTAACCATGTACAGTATTTGAGTCACTATTGGGATTAATCAACAATTCAAATAGGTTTGTTGTTGTGCTCATTGGCCTTTAACACAACATTTAGTCTTTTTGCAAAAATAAACTTCATAGTACAAAATCAGACAATTACACACAAAAATGAAGACTATAAAACATCTGAGCCAGGAGACTCCCATCATGTCAATAAAATGAAATTAAGTTGATAAATAACCCCTAATCACATTCTATGATGCTGAACTGTATAAAAGAAAATGTAAGTTGTTAGCAGTCATGTAATAGATTAACTCTCAGTGCATAGAGGTCAGTTTACTATTCTGCAAACTGAATCTCACGCATAACCTTAATTTATTTTACTCTAACCGGGATTGCAACTGTAATAAACTGCATTTGCTCTACATTGAGACCATTATATAACAAATATGTAAAGAGCTGAAATATTTACCATTCAGTATCTGTGTTCGTAAACTGGAAAGCCCATGTCAACAACCGATCGATCTGTGCATCTCGAGGCCCTCCCAGTCAGCATGGTGTACGTCAAGATTCATACTGCAGGGCATTTCATACCCGCGTTCTTTACACAAGCTCATGAAGTAGTTGACCTATTGTTGAGAGGCTGTGGATGTACCTCCCAGACCATGCACAGGATTCTTTTCAGTTCCGAATGGCCTCTACCGGGTCGGGGTCCGGCCTGGTCCCTGACTGGTTGATGAGACAACCTAGGAACCAAAGCAGGCTGCGCCTGAGGGGGAATTTCTCCTTGTTGAGTTTTAAGCAAGCAGACTCAATGCCCCCAGTGAGGGCCGGCCAGCCAGCACCGGGTAGAGGATCCTCCCACACAGAGTGGCTGTCTCTGACCAGCTGAGTTGAATGCCCTGGACAGCACTGAGCCCACCCGTTGACAACTACAAAAATATATACGGTTTATATTGAAACTGTGGCAGGCCTACCTACAGTGTTTAATCAGAATTACTGGATTAGCCTCTCCCAAATGGTAAATACTCTCATTGCTAGAAGGGGGAGTCGAAGGTTCCATACTCCAGTTTTAGAGTCATTAAATTTCCCTACATGTTATCAATGAACCCAACCCAAAATAACCCAGATGACATGTCTGTCTTTAGCAGACATGTCATCAAATCATCAGAAGACATTACTTAGTTGGCTATTACAGGCTGAGAATAACTAACACTGACAAGTAAACTGACCTCAATGTCAGATCCCTTTAACATACTTTTGTTGCACAACAGATGAACATATATTTAAACCCAATGTTAACAGTTGCATCTCAAAGCAACAAATTGTTCACACACACATACAGTATATACTGTGTGTGTATATATATATATAGAGAGAGAGAGAGAGAGAGAGAGAGAGAGAGAGAGATCATTAAAAGTAGTGCTTTGGTGTGATTCTTAGTGGAGAAACTCAGTTGTATAGGTGTGTAGATTAAATCAACAAATCAATTAGTCACGTAATAGTTCATTAGTTATTTCTTCTGTCGATTTGCAATCAATAAATGCTTCAAAACACAATGGAAGGATTTCATTACATATTATACAAACGTTCTTGTTGAGGAAACAATCACCCCAAAGATCCATTTAGTAGCATTTCTGGAGACTTTGATATTAGCCTACAGCCCGGCAAGCCATATTTGGTTGGGTGGCCCATCGACCATTCTTTAATTCACAATGAAAATCATGTATTTTTACATGGTAATTTTATATATTGCTAGCTTGGTGCTAGAGTCCATAAACAAGCATAACAAAGACAAATAGAGCTTGTTTATCAATTTACTAGCCCCTAGCCTCATTTTGAAAAAGTAGCCCCTGGGGAAAGCAATTTGAGTACATCGCCGATCTTAGTGCTCTCAACTGTTAACACACCTATAAGTACAATAATAAACACAGTCTCCACATTTGCTTACACTGTAATGTGTTAGAAATAATTCATGAAGTGTGTATAGACTGATTAGATCTGCTGAATAATAAGAGTCTCCCAACAAGGCTCCTTCTATTTGTGGTTATATTGGTGGCACACCTGTGATTAAAATGGTCAGAATGGAAAATACTGATATACTTTATATTATGTACAACTGATATTGATATGTTATTGATATGCTACCGGCACAAAGTTGACCTCTGAACAGTTTTGCTTTTTCGATGATACATTATATTTTTAAGTGAAGGCTCATAAATACACAGACTCCTGATGTGAATTTGTGATGCTGACTTTCCTTAATGAGAGATACCGTGATCAATATATAATATGGTATGATCACCAGCCTTGCTGTTTATATACTTTTGGTTTGGTCTCGTTCTGAGTCCTGGCTGTAGTCCAGATCACGAGACCTGCACTGGCCCCTCAAGAGCTAGCTAGCTACCACATTAGCTACGGTTGCTAGTGTGTGCGTGTGTGCGTGTGTGTGTTTGTGTGAGTGTGCGTGTTAGCCTACTTACGGGATGCTGAGGATGTAGCGCTGCAGGTGCTTGTGATGCTCCACAGGACTGGCAGCAACCACAGCGCGGTCAGATCAGACATCATCCCCTCAGTCTGAGACAATGCAGCGGGTCCAGGCGGGTCTCTGAGCGGTGGTCCCTCCGCTCGCGCTCTGTTTTTCCGAACGCTGCTTTCTTTATTAGCAGCGAAGCCAACGAGCAATAGCCCTCCGCTCGCTTCGCTCTGTGCGTCTTGTCTTCTCTGTCCTCTCTTACCAAACTGCTCAGAGGCACTGCAGTGGAGTTTGACCAACAACTTCCGGAACTAGCCTGTGAACCGAACGCGATTGTGCTGCGGGCCGTGCCTCGCGCTCCAGGTACACGGAGCTATCCAACCACCGAGGTGCCGAACCAATCAACACACCCCCGCTCTCTCCCCGTACTCCACTTGGTACGGCCCGATAGGAAAAACAATACAGGGCTCCCTGCAATGAGTGCGAGTCCGAAGAGCAGCGCTCCCTCCAGAATGCTGACACACGATATGAATTTGAATATGTAATTAAACACATTACCTGACAGCGGTATCCATTTACTTTGACTTAAATCCTATTTGAATGAGTATCATCAGCAGACTTCAGGTGACACCAGAACAGGTTTTAGGTTTACGGTATAGTACTCTAGGGTTTTCCTTATCATTGTAGTTTTCATAGAACTATGATAGACTTGACAGTGCCAACAAACGTAAACGTCATCTAAGGCAGTGATTCTTAACCATGGGGCCACGGCCCCTGATTGGGCCGCGAGCACCATCTAGAGCAGGGGTTCTTAACCTTTTTGACCTCGGGGCCCAATCTTTCAAGTACAAAGTGGCCCGGGGCCCATTCAAATAGTAACACCGTATTGGTTTAACTAATTGTTGTCCCTCTTGATTTGATTTGGATTCAATAACTAAATCAAATCCACTTACAGTTGAACAAGCAAAAACATGATGCAATGTGATCACAAAGACATTTGTTCATCATGTGTATATAAACCTATGCATACAACAACAAGACGCCCAACAGGAGAACAATTCATAGAAAAAATCAAGCTAATACAAGAACAAATGTAAAGGCTCAAGTCAGGCATATTAACAAAAATAACTAATACATAGATTTTACTTGAGAACCACAGGAGGGACTCAAAACAACGGAGAAATTGAAATAAATAAATAATATGTGGTAATAAAATAGATTAAAAATAATAAATTTCAAATTAAATAAACCGTAAATAAAATCAAATAATGTGCAAATGAAAATATCGCCTTATAATCTGCAAATGATATGCTTCAGCAGTCTTCGGGTTTGCATGGCAGAACCGGAAGTTGCTCTTCATATCTGTGACAGCTGGAGTCCGTGTACATTTTGTTGGCTTGTTTTTTGGTTTCAAACTGAAAACAAAGAAACCATGGTATTTACATATTTCTGTATTTTCGAATGAACCCTAAAACAAACGAACAAAATGACACAGACCATTTGGAGCCCATTTAATTTTCTCTTGAAAAAACCCACGAGCGCTGATGTTTGGTCTCGAAATGTCGCTTTAGCTTTGAGGCTTCTGTGCTGCGTTGGTAGCGTTAGCTCACACACAAACACACATACACTACCTTCTTAGTGAAGTCGGGATTGTACTTGCGCAAACATTTAGACTTGGGGGTTTTATCACAACTTTTGTCTTTTAAATATTCTCCATAACTTAACGTTCCAGCCGCCAAATGTCTTCTTCTGCCTATTGGAGCTTGTAAAACAACTGACTGATGCATTACCGCCATCAAATGGTGGGAAGCTGTATTGTAACTGAGCGTCTCATGGATAACAGTACTACCTCTGGTGTCTTCAATTAATAACCTATGCGGTAGTGTGGCCCACAAGTGCAAAACTGAAAGATGTTTGCGGCCCTCTAGGTGGTGCTCGCGGCCCAATTAGGGGCCGCGGCCCCATGGTTAAGAATCACTGACCTAGAGTCCCTCCTTTGTTGTGCAGGTTTATATACACAGGATGAATAAATGTCTTGATAATCACATTGCGTCATGTTTTTGCTTGTTCAACTGTAAGTGGATTTGATTTAGTTATTGAATACAAATCAAACCAGGAGGGAGATCAATTAGTTTAACCAATACGGTGTTAATATTTGAATGGGCCCCGGGCCACTTTGTACTTGAAAAGTTGGGCCCCAAGGTCAAAAAGGTTAAGAACCTCTGCATTAGACCCTCTCGGTAGGTCGTAACTCTAGCGACCCGGATCAGGCTGAGTTCTTAGAAAGTCTGCACCATCTCATTGCATATTTTAAAACATTCACATTTTAGACACACTGCCAAGTCTTCACTCAGGGTTCTTACCTTTTAGTTCCTCTGGTAGAGTCTGTCGTCACCTCAGTATCACACATTTTTAAAGGACAGGGCAAAAAGGTTAGTCTAATCTAATCTAAATAACTAATCTTTATATTGGATCCCAGACACCTACTGAATACTGAACTTCACATATGAAGAGATAATAAGAGGTGTATTGAAATATCAGAATTTAATTTCCTGTTGAATTCTTTCCACAATTGGCTATTGATTCTTTTATGACAGCTGTTGCACAGATCTTCCCACATTTTATCTTCAATTATAACATTTAATTCCAATACCCACTTTTCCTTGATGTCCTCTATATATGTGGGAGACGTGGTTTTTAGTTGGAAAATGTTTTTCTACAATACTAATAAAATATTCTTCTATTACATGTTTTTTTCTCTGACTAACTATCTGTCTTTATGGTGTGTGATGTAGTGTCTCATTTGAAGGTACCTACAGTATACAAGTCATTTGATGGAAGGGTATAGAATGATTTGAGTTATGTTCTGTCAAATACTTGATTGATAGTTGTAAGACCTTTATCAGCCCATCTTCTAAATCCACTATCCCACATAAAGGGAGGGAAATTCTACTTTATACCCTGATACTAAGCCGTATTTGTGCAGGCACACATATATATATTTAAAAATGAAAATAATGATAACAAACAGTTCCAATGTAGGGGAGTCTGTAGTTGTGGACAAACAATGTTGAGAAACACTGGGATGACAAGAGTGTTGGCGAGGATGTTTTAATCACAATAAGCCTAGTGTTCGTTGGACTATTAAAGGAAGCTGACTAAAGGTGAAACAAACAGTTTATTTGCCTTTACCTTTAAGGGCTGACTGGAGATGGGCTATAGTCCAGCCTCTAATGTATCTCATGGATTCTGATTTTCAATTCAATTCAGTTTATTTTGTATAGCCCAATATCACAAATTACAAATTTGCCTCAGAGGGCTTTACAATCTGTACACATACGACATCCCTGTCCCAGGACCTCACATCGGATCAGGAAAAACTCCCCAATGGACCCTATGAGACGTGAAGTCACAACGACTCCGGGGAGGAAGCAGAGTTAATAAGGTGCAATGGAGAGATGTAAATTCATCCATAAGGAGAGAGAGAAGAGGAGATAGGTGCTCAGTGTATCCTAAAACATCCCCCAGCAGCCTATAAGCCTATAACAGCATATCAAGGGGCTCGACCAGGGCAAACCTGATTCAGCCCTAACTATAAGCACTATCAAACAGGAAAGTCTTAAGTCTATTCTTGAATGAGGTGACTGTGTCTGCCTCCCGGACTGAAAGTGGAAGCTGGTTCCATAAAAGAGGAGCTTGATAACTGAAGGCTCTTGCTCCCATTCTACTTTTTAGGACTCTAGTCCCGCATTTAGTGAGCGCAGCTCTCTAGTGGGGAAATATGGTACTACAAGCTCCTTAAGATATGATGGTGCATCACCAATCAAGGCTTTGTAGGTGAGGAGAAGAATTTTAAATGTGATTCTTGATTTTACAGGGAGCCAGTGCAGAGCAGCTAATACAAGAGTAATGTGATCTCTTTTCTTAGTTTTTGTGAGTACACGAGCTGCAGCATTCTGGATCAACTGGAGGGATTTAAGAGACTTATTAGAGCAGCCTGATAATAAGGAGTTGCAGTAATCTAGTCTGGAAGTAACAAACGCGTGAACCAGCTTTTCCGCATCTTTTTGAGACAAGATGTGCCTGATTTTTGAAATGTTATGTAGATGAAAAAATGCAATCCTTGAGATTTGCTTAACGTGGGAGTTAAAGGACAAGTCTCGGTCAAAGATAACGCAGAGATTCTTTACAGTGGTGTTGGATGCCAGAGAAATGCCATCTACAGAAACCACATCACCAGATAATTGATCTCTGAGGTGTTCAGGGCCCAGTAAAATAACTTCAGTTTAACATCAGGAAGTTGCAGGTCATCCATGTGTTTATGTCTTTAAGACATTCTTGAATTTTAGCGAGCTGGCTGGTCTCCTCTGGTTTGATCGATAGATATAATTGAGTATATAGCAATAGCAATGAAAGTTTATGCAGTGTTTCCTGATAATATTGCCCAAAGGAAGCATATATAAGGTAAATAAAATTGGTCCAAGCACAGAACCTTGTGGAACTCCGTGATTAACGTTGGTGGTCATTGAGGCTTCATCGTTTACAAATACAAATTGAGATCGATCTGATAAATAGGATTTAAACCAACTTAGCGCGGTACCTGAAATGCCAATCGACTGATCCAGTCTCTGTAATAGGATGTCATGATCAATGGTGTCGAACGCAGCACTAAGGTCTAATAATACCAGTACGGACATGAGTCCTTTATCTGAAGCAATTAGGAGGTCATTTGTAATTTTCACCAGTGCTGTCTCTGTGCTGTGGTGTTTTCTGTTTTCCTGACTGAAACTCCTCAAATAAACTATTCTGATGTAGGAAGTCGCACAACTGATTTGCGACTACTTTCTCAAGGATCTTAGAGAGGAAGGGAAGGTTAGAGATCAGTCTGTAGTTAGCCAACACCTCTGGATTAAGAGTGGGCTTTTTCAGGAGAGGTTTAATTACAGCTACTTTGAAGGAATGTGGTACATGCCCTGTTAGCAAAGACACATTAACAATATCCAGCAGAGAGGTGCCAATTAAAGGCAACACGTCTTTAAGCAGCCTCGTTGGGATGGGGTCTAAGAGACAGGTAGACGGTTTAGAAGTAGAAACCGTTGAAGACAATTGGTCTAGGTTAATGGGAGAAAAGCTATCCAAATATACACCAGAGCATACAGCCGTTTCCAAGGCCACTCCTCTTGATGACAGATCGGCAGTAGTTGAGGGCAAGAGATCATCAATCTTGCCTTTAATAGTTAAAATCTTTTCATTAAAGAAGTTCATGAAGTCATTACTACTGAGGTCTATAGGAATACACGGCTCCACAGAGCTGTGACTCTCTGTCAGCCTGGCTACAGTGCTAAAGAGAACCCTGGGGTTGTTCTTATTTTTCTCTGTTACTGATGAGTAAGTGATTGTGGGTATAAAGACAGCCAATGCTTAGAGAAGAGCACAGTGGGAGAGCAACGTGGTAGATTGTTGGGTACGGTGTGAGGAGGCTTTGCCTATGTCGGTTTGGGGAAGATGGGAGAGTCTAATGTACAGGCTGTGTAAGTGCCCACAAGGCCGAGGTATGTGAACTCCCGGGCATAAACATTCACCTATTCCCACAAAATACAACGGTGCAAAGATTTAGAAAAAAAAAAAAACATATCACTGGGGATTGATTGGCATATTTATTAAAGGGTTATGACACAGTTCATTTTAAAGCATTTATACAAGATGTTTCAAATACATGCATACAAAAATACACTTTGCATTCAACAATTTACTTGACAAGATTGGAACACTCTTAGGCATCTGTTTAGAATTGTGAGATTTTAGGCATCAGCCCATAGAAATATGGACTAAATGTCTTCAAGAAAAGTTATGTTCAACAATTACTTTGCAAAAACCATATGCCCTGCACTGGGTTTCTGGAGGTCAACTCACATTGACATTACATTTTCAATTCAGTTTATTTTGTATAGCCCAATATCACAAATTACAAATTTGCCTCGGAGGGCTTTACAATCTGTACACTTACGACATCCCTGACCCAGAACAGGAAAAAAAACTTTTACAGGGAAAAAGGGAAGAAACCTTCAGGAGAGCAACCAATGTCATGTATACAGAGTGAACAGAGTTCCAACACATTTAATGAATATGACAGAAATTAATGAATCATGAGTAGTAGGCATGGACCACAATCCAGACCTCCACAATCTATGAATCGGAAGGAGGAGAAAAGAGGAGGGGGGGCATCAGAAGGGCCATGGAAGGAGGCTGGCTGAGCCAAAAAGAACAAAAGATGTGGGAAGCCATGAGCCAGCCAAGCAGTGGCTTCAGTTCATTCATGTTGCTGTTACGCACCCCTCCACCTCCCCATCTCCGCCCAGTCGTCACGGATCCATCAGCTTCATCAACTCATCATTCTATCAGCTCATCACCACCAGGTCTGGACTCCACGGGGGGATCTATCTCGTTGCTGATCGGGGCAGTCGGCCCTCAATTGCAAATCTCCCCGTAGAGTCCAAGCGCCAAAGACTCTGAGACTTCATCATTTCATATTATCTGTTAACAATAAACATGTATCCTTTCTTTATCTAACTGGTCTCTCCCTGATTGAAATGACATGTGTCATCAACTGCACAGAAAAGATCTGACATACTACAAGTTGTTGTGGGAAACTCACTCATCAAACAGATCATCAGTATTACTTTTCTCTGGGTCACGTTCGTGGACAATATTTTTGGTCAGATATTTCCTCAGTCACATTAAATATTGTTTTGTGTTTTTATATAAGGTCCATCACAGGTCTAGCTCAATCATGGCTAATTAAAGGCAGTGAGGAGAAATTAAAGTTACTGCTGTCTGAAAACTCTGATGTGAACTGCTTTACCCCTTATGCTGCCTTCACATCAAAAGTGTTGTGAATTTTGCGCGCGAGTAGAACCCATGCATGCACGCGAATGGTTGCAAACTACGCAAATTTAAATTGAATATTCGCAATGCTTTTGGTGTGAACGCAGCATTACACTTTACTATTTGCGTTATGAAAACCATGTGTTAATATTGTTGAGCTGATATCCTGTTATCTATGCTATAGTGATTAGTTTGATTAGATGATAGATTTGGACGTGATTAGCGGTCTAGTTAGACAGTGAAGGCTATAATTTTACTTATAAGTTTAACAAATACCACCACCGTAGTTCGGGTGAGCAGAGGGGTTTCCAGTTGGTTGCAATTTTCAACCTCACTGTAAGATGCCATTAAATCCTACAGACAGATCTTATGAACCTTTTTAAAAGAAAAAATACAACTGAGTTTTTTAAAGATGTATTTGGGAGTGAGGGCCACAGTGAGGGTACAGAGCCAGAATGCAGTGAGGGACAGACAGGTTATTGTTTTAAAAAAAAATAACATTACACATTGGTCACCAATCATATTTCCTTTTCTTTTGTAACATTCCTTTCTTGAATTTTCATAGGCACTAAAAGCCCATGAGGCCAGCACGGCTTTGTAAACAGAGCAGGGGAAAGCTGGGATTACAACAGACAGAGAGAGAGAGAGAGAGAGAGAGAGAGAGATGCTCTGAATCCAATATGTTGCACCTTTAATGTTAAAATATTTGATTGCTTTTAACAGAAAATTAGATATACAGTGTTTAAGACTCTGGCAGGAAGTAAATATTTAGTAAACTGAAATTTGGTTTGAGCCTGTCTGTTTAGTACTCATAAGCAGAGTGTGGTGTCCTCTGTGATGTGGTTCTGGTGCTCTGGCTGCTGAGGCTCATGTGTCTCTTCAGACAGGGGATCCTTTTAGCCATTAGCCTTCTGAAGTGGCCCTGGAATTTCTTTCCAACAAATGTGTAAAACACAGGACTAATGCAACAATACAAATAGGCTATGTTCCGGGTTACATACAGAGCAAAGTCCATGCTCTCTGCATCATAACACGAGTCATCATCCTCACTGGGGCGAGAGATCTGAATAGCTCTAAGGAGGATCACAATATTGTAGGGTGTCCAGCAGGCGAAGAAAGTAAAGATGATGACAAATATGAGTTTGATGGCACGACACTTCTCCTTCATGCGGGTGGATAGGATGCGGACAGTGATGCTGATGTAGCAGTACATCACCATGAACAGAGGAAGGAGGAAAAAGAGCAGGAATTGTTGGTAATAACTGACGAGACGCCAACGCTCCATGGTGCTCTCAGGGTATCCTGACTCCTCACATATCAGGCCATTAAACGGACTCTTCCACACATTTTGGAGGACCAGTTCTTTCACACTCGCTACGATACTAATGCACCAAACTGCCACTGAGGCAATGATGGCATATGCCTTTTTCCTGCTCTTAGTGGCTGCCACGGCGTGAACCACTGCAAGATATCGGTCAAATGTTATGAGTGTGAGGAAAAGGATGGAGCTGTAGAAGCCGATGAAGTAGGCACTGCTGACCATCTTACACAGAGCCATGCCAAAAATCCACTCAGACAGATGGTAGGTTGCCCAGAAGGGGAGACTGGCAGCAAAGAGAAGGTTGGAGAGGACCAAATTCAGGAGGAAGATGTTTGTCACTGTGCAGAGCTTCTCATACTTGTAGATAATGTAGAGAACGAGCCCATTACCAAGGTAACTCAGGAGGAAGTTGGTATAGTAGAAAACTGGGATGAATCTCGCACCAAACTGGTTGACAGCCTGCTTTGCACAGAGCTGGACAGTTTCACTGACCACATAGCTTGGGTCAGTCATGTTATAGGGTTCATCGAAAAGGTCCTTAAACATCAGATATTGGTCTTCATAGCTCATGGCTGGAGTTGATCTGTGAGAAAATAAAGATCCATGTTAGTATGTTGGCCGGTGGTTAAAGAAATTGCTCATGAAACACAGCTGGTTATTATTATTATTATAATAATAATGTACACTATATTGATAACTTCTTCTCTGCATTTGACAATCCTTAGTTATTAAGGAGCAGTGGGCTGCAGTGAAGCGCCTGGGGAGCAACTGGGGGTTCAGTGTCTTGCTCAAGGACACTTCCACATGCAACTATGGAGAGAGCAGGGATCGATGTACTGGACTTCAGCTAAACTCTCAGACACAATGTATATTCTTTCTCTGGCCAAATGTAAGTGGCTGCATGTTGAAATGTCATGCAAGTTAACTCTTACTATAAATTAACCTGACCTTTAATAAATAGTTCAATCTTTTGGTCCATATGTTCCTGTTAAGACTAAACCTTTCAACAATCTGTAATTCAGGCTGATCAATAAACTCAAATCTTTGTGTCTTTACAACTGCATTTTGGATTTCTTGTCAACAAACAATAGGGTTGTTACGGTCTAGAGAAATGTTACCAAAATAAACCAAAAGTGAGCCAAAAAGAACAACAGATGTGGGAAGCCATGAGCCAGCCAAGCAGTGGGCACCAGGCTCATCCCCCCAAAACTACCTCAAGAACAATCTACAAATACCAAGCTAAAGTAAGAAGCTAAAAACCCTGCGGCAAGCAACAGTTCCAATTCCACACCCTTTTTTGAACAACAGAAGGAAGTAGCTCAATTTTCAAAATTAAAGCTGCAGGCAGCAGGGTGGAAGTTTTGGACTTGACAAAAAATAATCCTGACATGATTCTGATCTTCTCCGTGCAGGTGATTAAACATGCATGTTAGAGGAGTCTTTGTGTATGTGTCAATTAAAGCCTAGAAAATGACACCACACGTCAGCAATAACTTATCTGAGGTTTTAGTTGTATGCTAAAACGAGCACTAAAACTGTACCGGACTGTGCCACCTTAATCAGCACAAACACAATCTCATCTGCCCCTCTGCTCCAGACTCAGTGCTAACGTGTCAGGTGCCAGGAAATGGAGCTTTAGCACAAGTTCAGACAGGAAGACCATACCCCTCAGCCCGCCATCTATTCCTCATATATCTGCCATCATTCCTCACACACGCTCACTCATTGTTACTTGCTGTCATTGTTCTGCGCCGTCAATCATGACACCAGCTGCGCAGATCAGCTGATACCCTCTATCCAATAAGCACACAGAAACAATGACATGGTTAGCCAATCATCTTGCTGCTGTCTCATTTACATATGACTGTCTCTCTACCTTCAGTTCATTCATGCTGCTGTCACGCACCCCTCCACCTCCCCATGTCTGCCCAGTCTTCACGGATCCATCAGCTTTACCAACTCATCATTCTATCAGCTCATCACCACCAGGTCTGGACTCCACGGGGGGATCTATCTCGTTACTGATCGGGGCGTCGGCCCCTTAATTGCAAATCTCCCCGTAGAGTCCAAGCGCCAAAGACTCTGAGACTTCATCATTTCATATTATCTGTTAACAATAAACATGTATCCTTTCTTTATCTAACTGGTCTCTCCCTGATTGAAATGACGTGTCATCAACTGCACAGAAAAGATCTGACATACTACAAGTTGTCAGATGTCAAAATCATGTGTTAATATTATTGTTGAGCTGATATGCTGTTATCTGTGCTATAGTGATTAGTTTGATTAGATGATAGATTTCGACGTGATTAGCGGTGTAGTTAGACAGTGAAGGCTATAATTTTACTTTGGACAGTGTTATATGTGCTGACAGGCCCTTTTATATATATATATTTGCCCCCCTGAAGGCCCCTTATGTATATATAAACAAATAATTCTCAGGCATGAGTAGGTCAGCTCTGTACAGTAAGCAATTTCAAGAGTTTTGTCAATCCTAACTGCTTTTCTATTTGTATAGCTGAATTAACTGTGGATAGATGGTGTTTTCCTGGGTTGGCAAGGTAAGGCAAGGCAAGTTTATTTGTATAGCACATTTCAACAACAAGGATTCAAAGTGCTTCACATAAAAGCATCAAAACATAATGCAAAAGAAAACAAGATTTAAAAACATTCATTAAAACATTAAAAACATTGAAAAAGCAAGAAATAGAAAAGTTGCAGTTAGAGAAATAAAATGCAGTAGTGAGATGCAGAAATTGATTGATATCCTTGAATCGTGTTCAATTAAAGGCAACATCAAACAGAACAGTCTTCAATCTGGATTTAAATGAGCTGAGGGTCTTTGGGGGTCCCTGAGGGTCTCAGCAGACCTGCAGCTTTCAGGGACTTTGTTCCAGATATGTGGAGCAGAAGAACTGAACGCTGCTTCTCCATTTTTAGTTCTGACTCTTGGAACAGAAAGTAGACCAGTCACAGACGACCTGAGGGGTCGGGATGGTTCATATTGTAGCAGCAGATCACAAATGTATCTAGCCCTAAATCATTCAGTACTTCATACATTTTTTTCTGTGTTGGACAGGAAACCAGTGCAAAGACCTCAGGACTGGAGTGATGTGATCCACTTTATTGGTCTTAGTGAGGACTCCAGCTGCAGTGTTCTGAATCAGCTGCAGCTTTCTGAGACAACAGCAGCTTTCTCTTTTTACAGAGACCTGTGAACACACCGTTACAGTAGTCAAGTCGACTCTAAATCCTGTTGAGACATAAGTCCTGTAATCCTTGATATATTCTTCCGGGGATAGTAGGCTGATTTTGAAATCGTCTTGTTCCACGTTAAGGTCTGAATCCATAAATACACCTAGATTTTTAACATCAGTGATTGAAGCTGAGTGTTGACTTTCAAGTAACTATGCTTCTTATTATTGACTCCATACATGTATTGTATATTTTATTTTTGCCTGTAGAAATTAAAGAGCTGTGAACGAGCGGCCAAACATATAACTGTTTTCAAAGATAAAAGTGGTGTTTGGAAATGACAGTTAAACCCATGAATAATGCTTGGACTTTCGTCTTATGTTGATTCCTTATTTTACTCTCAAAATAGAGAACAGAAAGTGCTGACTGAGCAGTAAAATAATCCTGTCTCTCTGAACTTGTGTGTAACAATATCTGTATAGCACACGCACACACTTTAGTGTTGTTCTGTGTTTATTCTTGCAATAAAATAAAAATAATAAATGCAGGAAGTTGAACATTTCCAACGTTTGAACCTTCCCTTTTCACCTTGGAATCTGGAATACTAGTCTTTAAACCATTCCTCTTTACAGTTTTTACTTTGACGAGTTAGTTAAAAGTGAATGGTACAAGAACGCTAAGTAGCTATGACTATCAGGACTCAGCCAGCCAGACTCCCTCCTCAGCCCGTTCACACGGTGACACCCGGTACCTCAGAGCGCTGCCAGGGAGCTACGGGCTTGGAGGCGGGGACAAGCCAGGTGAGCTCCAACTCACACCTGAAGCCACTCAGCTCGTCCCACAGCTGCAGCTCGTCAGCTCGTTGTCTACGTGAAATAAAGATCAGGACTGTCTGTGCTGACGTTGCAAGTTCGTGCCATGATGTCCGTGGACTTCCCCTCCTCGTGTCTTTGCTGTTTCCCTCGTGTCTTTGCTGATTTTTTGTATCGAGTATTTTCTTGGATTTTTTTGTATAGATTATTTTCTGTTCGATCATCAAGTGGATTACCTTTTTTCCCTTCCCCTGGAGAACAGGAGTTTTTGGTTTGTCGGGTTTGATGTTCAATCACTCGTGGATTAAGGGGACACTTTGAGTTTTTTTGTGTGTTTCTTTTGTGCTCTAATAAACTACGCCATGTGTTCGGCTAAGACAAACCTTCCCGTTGTCGTGCGCTTGGGGTCAGAGACAAACCGTAACAGTGACAGCTTTATCTATTTCCTTCTACTTCCTTTCCAGCTTTCTGTCCCTTCAAGGTCCTTCCTGTCAAGACGCTTTGCTATCGCTCAACTGCAAAAATGTGCATGTCAGAATGAACCAGAGTTGGACTTTATGTGAAACATTTGTGTAAATCGCACCTCAAGTGGATCCTTTGATCACGGCAATTACATTTGGAGAATTGATTGCTCGTCAAAGGGGTGCCACTTTCCTGATGTGACCAGTCTTACTTTGAGATCTGAATCAACTAGTTACAGGAAACAAGAAGTAGTTGTTCCTCTTTGCAGTTTGCATAGTGCAAGCATAGCAATTTAGATCTCATGTTAAGTTCTCCATTTATTTCTGGTTTAGCTCTCAGAAAACTGTGAATTTATTTTATTGGACACTTGTTTATATTGACATATGATGCGGTGTTCCTTTTTTGTGATAGCTTTCAGTGAGACAGTGGTTATCAAACAAATAATTAGAAACTAGATGTACATTTGGTTTATTCATACATGACTATATTCGCTGTGCTGTTACACACATGAATCTGCCTTGTGTATTCTGTCAAAGTTAATAAAAAGAGCATGGTGGCTCATTTCCTGACTCATTTATCTGTTTTTATCAAATATTTTAGTAAAAGCATTGGTATTGTTGATATTAGATCAATAAATACTCATCAGGGTTTCTCTTTATAATTAACAATACAATCTGTAGTTATAAATGTTAACATATAGATCTTACAAACTTTTTTTATTATTATTAATAAATCAATAAAGAATATATGTTTGACTTATTTTGAGTAAAGCTGTGATTATGTATTGCTATTAACAAGATATGTGGTTAATGCTTTTTTGTGGACCTGAATACATTTTAATATAACTAGACTTGATTATCCTTCATTTATATTACCTTCAGTATCATCAGTAACACATATCCAGACAATGGCATTATTAACAATCAAACAAAGAAATCCTAATTAATAAAATATCTAAGAAAAAATATAATACTGTATGTAATATTATGCCATTGACTAGTGCGTCTTGTTAGTGCTTGTGCCTTAATAACTACTCAGCAGTTTGCCTATTTTACATTAAAGAATGTTAATGTATTTTATAGTTATTCCCAGTGTGATCATAAAGTTTTACTTTTACTTTTTATAGCAAAGTAGAAACCTATATTTCTGCAGCTTTACATTAGCTGTTGAGACTGTAAAGTTTGTTTTAATCCAACTATTGTCACTTAACAGACTATTTAAGAATACGTTTAACATTTAGCTTACTACTAATGCTGTTTGATCTGATGAAAAGTCCCATGTAGAGACTTTTCATCCTCATCAGGAATGTGCTATTTAATAAAGACAATAAATATGCCAGAATGAACCAGCAAAGTATGAATCTATACATTTCAAAAGAAGCATTTAGTGTTAAATACAGATTATTGTGAAGAAAAAAAATAATAAATCAAGCAAACAAAGAAAACCTCTTGATATCACTTTGGTGAAGGCTGATTGAACTCACCAGTCCAGCTTTTCGGTAGTGCAGTGAGAGGAGGACGATGAGGAAGCAGTAAATGACTCCGGAGCATTCACTGCAGCTGCCTCAGCTCAAGACTTTTACCGACTGAGGAGGCAGTCCAACTATACAAATGTGTGGAACAAGTTTGGATAAAAAAAATTTAAAAAAAGAATTAAAAAAAAGGGTAGACTACAGGGGTACAACACAATCTTCCCCCTCCAGAAACTCCATACATGAGCTCCAAATCTCTGCAAAGGTGTTATATTTCCCTTTAACTACATATGTAAGTTTCTCTAGGGCAAGGCACCGTATTGATTTCTTCATTTAGGTCTGAACACCATGCTAGCCTTTTGTTATTTGAGGATTCTTTTGCTGCAGCTATGATAGTCTGATACAACTTTGAGATCAGACCATAATGGTTTAGAGATATCTTTTCTAAAGAATTTAGAGAGGGGAGAGTTACAGAGTTAGGTATCTTTGTTATGAAGCTTTTTATCTGGAGATTCTTGAAAGAATGTTTTGTAGCTATGCTAAACTTTTGCTTGTTTTCATTAAAAGTTAAGGCAAGTCAAGTTTATTTATAGAGCACAATTTGTACACAAGTTAATTCAAAGTGCTTTACAGCTGTTACCACCTAGCTCACGGCTAGTAACAAAAAGGGAGGCCACACATTGATCTCACAAAACGCAACCTGTTTATTTCCACAACAACCCAAAAAGCTCCAAGCAGCACAGGACAAGGCTGGTGCAGCAGGCCCTGCTGAGTGGTAGCATCATGGAGAGAGAGCGAGACACGCCCCTTGGTGCCATCTTTTATGCCCTCTCGGAGCTCCTCCCACCAGGAAGCCTTGTTAGGCCGGGGACCCAGCTGCAGAGTGAGAGGGTCGTCACACAGCTACATACAATTACAAAAGGACAAATAATATCATTCCATAAAAACATTAAAATAATCATTAATTAATTATATTAAAAGCGAAGAGTGCAGATAAAATACTTTCAGTTGTCAAATAGAACTGTTTTCAGCCAGCGCTCAGGTCCAGCAGAACTGAGACTGAGAATTTGCCTGCATCTGTGTTCAGGCAGATATCATTTGTCACCTTGATCAGAGCGGTCTCAGTGCTGTGGTGGAGCCTAAAACCTGATTGGAAAGTATCAAAAGCATCGTTAGACAGGAGAAAGTTAGTAAGCTGTTGGTATACAACCTTCTTTAGGACTTTGCCTAAGAATGGCAGGTTTGATATGGGCCGGTAGTTGTTCAGTATTGTGGCATCCAGACTGCTCTTCTTTAGAAGAGGTTTAATGAGAGAAGTTTTTAAGACCTTTGGAAATGTTCCAGTCTGGATGTTGACTAGGTGAACGAGTTGTGGTAACAAACTGCTCAGCACAGACTTTAGAAATCTAGTGGGTAACTCATCAAGGCAGCATGTCGATGGACTCAGACTGCAGATGATCTCTTCGACTCTTTTGTCAGTGACAGGTATGAAATGTGTCAGCTCTAGGTGTCTAGCTGGCTGCAGAATAGATATTTGTGTTGTGGAATTGATGGCATTTTTAATGCCTTGAACTTTGTCATTAAAGAATATTGCAAACTTATTACACTTAGATATATAATTGAGTTCAAAGGGCAGTGAAACAGGATTCAATTCAAAACAGGAGGGTTTGTTAATCTGTTTACTGTAGCAAACAGGACACGAGAGTTATTACTGCAGTTTGTGATGATTTCAGAAAAATAACTCTCCCTTGTTCTACGCAAAGTCTAGTTGAACGCACATAACCTTTCTTTGTAAATCTCATAATGAACCTTGAGCTTTGACTGGGCCATTTCCGTTCGGCAATCCCTTTTCTGTGCCCTGACCGAGTCTTCTTTTCTCCATGGTGCCTTTTGCCTACTTTTAACCATTTTAACCTTGACAGGAGCAATGGTATCCAACACATTTAAAACACTTGATGTATAAGAGTTCAACAGATCATCAACTTTAGAACATGGGGGTATTTTCAAACCTAACCATTTCCATAAACTGTGTCCCTGTGCCGTCATTTATGAGTCTTTTTCGAACAACTGCAGACCTAACTGCTGGTTTGGGTGTAACAGACGAGTCAAAGAAAACACAAAAATGGTCTGATAAAGCAACATCAACGACATTCACATTTGAAATATTAACACCCTCGGTAATGAACACATCTAGAGTGTGCCCTCTGGGTGGGCTCAGACACATGCTGAGTTAGACCAAACATATCAAGGACAGCAGTGAGTTCTTTCGCTTTCCTGTCATTGGCTACATCCACATGCACATTCAAGTCCCCTGTAATGACTAAACAGTCCAAAATCAGTGCACACAACTGAAAGTAATTCAGAAAAATCATCAATAAAACAATTCTGTGGTGGTTTGTAAATAGTGATATGAAGTATGGAATATTGTTTTATCTCCATTTTATCATACTCAAATTATGATAAAACCCCAAATGACAATTTGTGGGTGAGTATATTGTCCCTCAATATGGCACAAACCCCCCCACCCCTCTGGTTTTGTCGAGTTTCAGACACAACATTGAAGTGAGGTGGACTAGACTCAATCAGGACTGCATTAGCTGTGTTTTTGTCAAGCCATGTCTCAGTTAAAAACATAAAATCAAGATTGTAAGAGGAAATAAAACTATTATAATTAAAAAAGAGTAAAAGAAGTTAAAAGGTAAAAGAGTATGAGTATCATAATCATACAAATCTGAAATCTTTCCGATAGCTCTGTCTGCATAACTTAAAACCAGAGTCGTTAGTCCCTGGCGTAACGTTTCTGTCCCCCAAATAGGTGAGTATTGGGGTATTAGTTTTTTTCCCCAATATAACTTAACACCTCAGCGTATTTTGAACAAATGGGTTTGCAGTGTGTTTCTTCAAAGTGGCTGAGTTTGCTGAATAAAGGTAGAGATATAAGGGGGTTTTGGAAGTTGTGGTTTCTTCCATCCTTATCCAGTGCAGTGTTGACTGGTGTTCAAACCAATATGAGGCTGCTCGTGGTTGGGCCGCCTCATAGTTTTCCTGGAGGTAAGGGAGTTTTAACCCACCTCTGTCAAATGGTAAGTATAACAGGGTCTTGCGCAGTCTTAAGGGTCTATCGTTCCAAATATAATTACAAAAAAGCTGTTTCATTTTAGTAAAGAAATTAGGAGGAGCAAGTGGGATGGTTTGAAAGGTACAGGAATTTAGGAAGAATATTCGTGGAAATTGGCAAAGAGTTAATAGATTTAACTACTGTAAAAGGGTTATAGTTAGTAGGTACCATGGATTCTATTGTAGGCGGGATTTTAACACCGAGGTATGTAAAGCTGTCCACAATATTCCTAAATGGTGTATTTAGTGATGGAGTTAACCTCCGATTTTTTTCAAAAATAGGATTGTAGACTTGCATTAACCTTATAACCTGTCACGGTCTGGGTTTTTGTGTCTCGTTTCCTGTTTTATTTTGTAGTCCTTGTCTCTCGCGTCCTCTGCTTCCCTGCACTTCCTGTCCCTGTGATTGTCTGCCCTGTCCCTGATTGTTTCCTCCTGTGTCTAATCATCTGCACCTTCCCTGTGTACTTAAACCCTGTTTATCTCCTGCCCCATGTCGGTTTGTACTGTTTTGTCCTAAGATGTTCTCCCTGCCTAGAGCCTAGTTTTTTTCCGAAAGTTTATTTTGCAACGTTGTCGGCATTTGGGTCCTCTCTCTCTCTCTCTGATCTTTAACAGTCGTGACAGAAGAAGCGACCATCATGGACCCAGCGAGGGAGGATTGTTCCACTTCAAGGTGGACCCATCCCCTGACCCGTTCAAGGGGACCCGCCTGGCTTATGGTGGGCCGCGTAGACTCAGGGGCAAGGTTCGCGCCTCCCCAGCCCCGGAGGTGGGGGCCCGAACCTCCAGACTACGTTGGGTTCCAGCTGCCACTTGCGGTCAACGTTAAGTTCCCGCTGCTGCCTCCGTGCCGCAGCCCACACCGGTTCTCGCTGCCACCATCGTGCCGCAGCCCACCCATCATGTATAGCTATTCCTCTGCCTTCCTTAATGATAACGGTACATGCAACAAGTGTAGTTCATTTGCTAGGTTGGAGGCAGTTCTAAGTGGGTTAGATGCACGGCTCCGCACCATTGAAGCTCAGACAGTTTCGTTAGTTAGCTCGCCCCCTCCCATAGCCGGCGGAGCCGCTAGCGGTAGCCTCTGTTAGCTCTTCCCCGGCAGCCCCCGAGCAGCCGGATGGCTGGGTAACTGTTCGAAGAAGTCTAAACAGAAGCCCACTGAGCACCACCAACCTCTTCACGTTTCAAACCAGTTTTCCCCACCCGCTGTGAAACCTACTCTGGTTATAGGTAGCTCCATAGTCAGAAACGTGAAGATAGTGAAGCCAGGGACCAAAGTCATATGCATCCCGGGAGCCAGAGCGGGCGACATTGAATCTTGTTTAAAACTGCTGGCTAAAGATGAGCGTAGTTACAGTAAGATTATAATACACGCCGGCGGTAATGACTCCCGACTGCGGTGGTCGTAGGTCATTAAAATGAATGTGGAATCGGTGTGTACTTATGCCAAGACAATGTCGGACACCGTAGTTTTCGCTGGCCCTCTCCCCAATCTGATCAATGATGACATGTATAGCCGCATGTCATCATTCAACCGCTGGTGCCTCCCTGCCCAGCAAACAATGTGGGCTACATAGATAACTGGCAGACTTTCTGGGGAAAGCCTGATCTGATGAGTCGACTTGGGATGGAGCGCGTCTCATTTCTGCAAACATGGCCAAGTTGATTAACGGACTTAATCCATGACCCAGAGTCAGGAAGCAGAAGCAGAGTTGTAGTCTTCCACCCTTCTCTGCACTTCTATTCGAGCAGTTACCCACCCTTAACCTTAACTCTATAGAGACTGTGTCTGTCCCACGGCCACTTAAATTAATTAAATGAAAAGTAACCAGAAGAGGAGTCATACAAAATAACCTCATAAAGGTTAACAACACTACTGCAACAGTGCAACAAAACAGGATAATTAAATGTGGACTCCTAAATATTAGATCTCTGTCATCTAAAGCTGTATTAGTAAATAATTTAATATCAGACAATCACATTGATGTATAGTGTCTTACTGAAACCTGGCTGAGCCATGGAGAATATGTCAGCCTAAATGAATCAACTCCTCCAAGTCATATTAATACTCACATTCCTCGAGGCACCGGCCGAGGAGGTGGAGTAGCAGCCATCTTTGACTCAATTAATGAATCCTAAACCTAAACTAAACTACAACTCATTTAAAAGCCTTGTTCTAAGTCTTTCACATCCAACCTGGAAAACATTACAGCAAATTCTATTTGTTATACTGTACCGGCCACCAGGTCCATATTCAGAATTTATATCTGAATTTTCAGAGTTTCTATCAAGTTTAGTCCTTAAAACTGATAAGGTTATTATTGTAGGAGATTTTAATATTCATGTGGATGTAGATAATGATTGCCTTAGTGCTGCATTTATCTCATTATTGGACTCGATTGGCTTCTGTCAGAGAGTACAGAAACCCACTCACTGCTTTGGCCACACCCTCGATCTTGTTCTTGCATATGGCATTGACATTGAGCATTTGGAGGTCTTCTCACAGAACCCTCTTCTGTCAGACCATTACCTCATATGTTTTGAGTTCATACTCCCGGAGTGTACACCGTTAGTCAAAAGTTTCTACACCAGATGTCTAACTGACAGTGCTGTAGCTAAATTTAAAGAAGCGATTCCTTCTGCATTTGATTCAATACCACGTCTCAATGTGACGGAGGACTTCTGTGCTAACTTTAGTCCGTCCCAGATTGATCATATTGTCGATAGTGCTACAGGCTCACTGAGAATGACACTAGACTCGATAGCCCCACTGAAGAAAAAGACGGTGAGGCAAAGGAGGTTTGCTCCCTGGTATAACCCTCAGACCCGCAAACTAAAGCAAACTTCACGAAAGCTCGAAAGCATATGGCGTTCCACCAATCTGGAAGAATCACGCTTAGTTTGGCGAGATAGTCTTAAAACATATAAGAAGGCCCTCCGTAATGCCAGAGCAGCTCATCAGTAATAGAGAAAAATAAGAACAACCCCAGGTTTCACTTTAGCACTGTAGCCAGGCTGACAGATAGTAACAGCTATGTGGAGCTGTGTATTCCAATAGACCTCAGTAGTAATGACTTCATGAACTTCTTTAATAAGATTAAAACGATTTAAACTATTAGAGGCAAGATTGATGATCTCTTGCCCTCATCCAGTGCCGATCTGTCCTTAAGTGGAGTGTCCTTGGAAACGGCTATATGCCCTGGTGTATATTTGGATGGCTTTTCTCCCATTAATCTAGACCAATTGTCCTCAACGGTTTCTACTTCTAAACTGTCTACCTGTCTCTTGGACCCCATCCCAACAAGGCTGCTTAAAGAGGTGTTGCCTTTAATTGGCACCTCTCTGTTGGATATTGTTAATGTGTCTTTGCTAACAGGGCATGTACCACATGCCTTCAAAGTAGCTGTAATTAAACCTCTCCTGAAAAAGCCCACTCTTAATCCAAAAGGTGTTGGCTACAGAATGATCTCTAACCTTCCCTTCCTCTCTAAGATCCTTGAGAAAGTTGTCGCAAATCAGTTGTGTGACTTTCTACATCAGAATAGTTTATTTGAGGAGTTTCAGTCAGGATTTAGAAAACACCACAGCACAGAGAAAGCACTGGTGAAAATTACAAATGACCTCCTAATTGCATCAGATAAAGGACTCATCTCCATACTGGTATTATTAGACCTTAGTGCTGCGTTCGACACCATTGACCATGACATCCTATTACAGAGACTGGATCCGTCGATTGGCATTTCAGGTACCACTCTAAGTTGGTTTAAATCCTATTTATCAGATCGTTCTCAATTTGTATTTGTAAAGGATGAAGCCTCGATGACCACCAACGTAAATCACGGAGTTCCACAAGGTTCTGTGCTTGGACCAATTTTATTTACCTTTTATATGCTTCCTTTGGGCAACCATCATCAGGAAACACTCCATAAACTTTCAGTGTTATGCACATGATACTCAATTATACCTATCGATCAAACCAAAGGAGACCATCCAGCTCACTAAAATTCAAGCATGTCTTAAAGACTAAAAAACATGGATGACCTGCAACATCCTGATGTTAAACTCAGACAAAACTGAAGTTATTTTACTGGGCCCTGAACACCTCAGAGATCAATTATCTGGTGATGTGGTTTCTGTAGATGGCATTGCCCTGGCATCCAACACCACTGTAAAGAATCACTCCAAATCTCTCTGCAAATCTCCACGTACATACTCAGAAAGACTAAATAAACAACAAAAAAAGACAATAGTGTAAAACTGCTATGTAAGAATATAAATGGATAAACACAAGTGTGTATATATATATATATATATATATATATATATATATATATATATATATATATATATATATGTTTTAGGGCTGTGCACTTTAACTCGTTATAAATACGTTAACGTAGCAATCCATTAACTCAGACAATGATTTTATCATGCGTTAACATTATTTTTTTTTTGCATTGCAAAGGGCTTACTGCTGCACACATTAACCGAGAAAATGGAGAAAGGTACGGCACTTTTAAATGGACATTTCCATTTTAAATCTCTACCAGACTGCGTAGCAGAAGCTATTTGTAACCACTGCAAACTGGAATTATCTCATCACCATTGTACTACGAGCATGAAGTACCACTTAAAATGCTAAAATAAAATGCTCAAAACACACCCACATTTAGCACACACATTTAGTGTCTTAAATGTAGTTGTATGATAGTATTTTAATCCTTCAAAATTGAAGTTTGGCTCGATAGCGCTCCCTACAAAATTTCAACAAACCTTTGGCAAATTTCAAAAAAGCAGCCCTCACAGTAGGTTTGAGATAGAAATCCCAAACTTGGCAGGCGTATGTGACACATGGAAACTTAAAAATAACTCTCTTGGGATCATGCTCTAAACCGGCCATTTTGACTTTTGTGTGATTTTTACATTAGTTTTTTCTTGCTTTAAAATAACAATCTGCTCCTAGGTAAATCATCGGATAGACTTCAAATGTCGTCAGTACAATCTAAATACCTTAGTGATTAACAGTTATGAAATGAAGATGCTTTTCCAGCATATCACTCCATGCAGTAAAAAAGCGTCTAACTCGTGGACGCTTGATCCGACGGTCGCAGACATTCTCGGCTGAGTGAACTGGTGGCCAGCAAGTACCATGCAGGAAAACCAACGTCTAACTCGTGGACGCTTGGTCCGACGGTTCCAGACACTTGGCCACATGAACCGGCGTCAAGCAAGTAACCTTGACGTGCGTGAATTGTCGAGGGCCCCATCAATGCTGCTTGCAGCTTTAATTAGGGTCCCCGTGACGACTTCGTCGTAGAGGATCCTATTGTGGAACCTATTGAAATTGCTAGAATTCTTATTAAAAGTCTCCAAATTTGGCAAGCTTGTCAGGCTTGGTGAAGGAGTCCATTTTTTTCTTCTTTTTAATTGCTCTCTAGCGCCCCCTCAAACTTTGACCGGTGACGCCCCTCACCCAGAATGTCCGATTGACTTGAAATTTTTCACACATCTACACCTGCTCTACAAAAAAGCCTCTCAGACCCCTAAAGCTGCACCTACTTAGATTTTCCGTCATTTTGAATTTTGTGAAAAACACTTAATTGGCCATTTCTCCTATACACTGGGTCCGAATCATACAAAAAAGTATATCAATCAGATAATTGAAGCCAGATGACCTACAATATGTCTAGGGCTGCAACTAATGATTATTATAATAATCGATTAATCTGTCGATTATTTGTTCGATTAATCGATGAATCGCATTAATTTCCAACCCTTTTTCAACAGAACTGTGCCAGAAAATGCACAGGTAACAGGTACCGTAAATTCCGGACCATAGAGCGCACCTATAGGCCGCACCTGCTAATTTTTAAAAGAAAAAAGAAATTGTACATAAATAAGACGCACTTGTCTATAAACCGCAGGAAAAGGGGGCATGACTTGTCTCTGTGGCTTGACTCTGTAAAAACAGTTATTTCCGCCATTCACCACGGAATAAATAACCACTAGTTCTGCTTTATACTTGTTGTGGACATCTTATAAACGTCAGAACATCTAACGCCCTGGTGTTTGGGTTCATAACATCACCCGTAGGCTCACACAGCTCGGGGAATTTCACCGACTCCGTCTCGATAACTTCCGCTTCCAGCGCTGCTGGAGCAACAGCACGCAGATGGGCAGGAAGGGGGGGGTTGTGGTTTGTCTCCGTAGAAACATGTTCTACTCTAAATCTTGTGCGATTTGAACACTAGGGCCACAATAATTCGCAGAATTCGGGCGTTTTTTGCTTGTTTGTCACTTTTCGCTGTTATACATTTAAGGTTTTCTCCCACAAAAATGATCCGATCGACTTCAATCTTGTTTTCAGGATGATCTGAAGGCCTTAAAGATGATTAGTTCGAAATAAAACTGACTTTTCACCCTATTTCACTTGTCGTTATGTGGACCCCAATAAACGCCCACTTTCTGTGTTTTGTTATGTTATAGACTATTGCTTTAACTGATCAAATCCTTCCAAAAATAATCATGCATGATGCCAGTCAAGGCCTGAATACATTTACATGAAGAAACATTCGATATTGTCATAGGAACAAGTTTTAGACAATAATGTCTTCTCCTTAGACACAAACAGATCTAGTTTTTTCATCTTATTGGTGGTGTAACGGTATAGTCATTTGCCTCGTGACCGGGAGACTTGTGTTCAAATCCAAGCCAGGGTTGATTTTTGAATCACTTTTTTTTTTACCTGACATGGTCTAGACTTCACGTAGAGCAGTAGTCGCCAACCCGTCGATCTGTCGATCTCACATTTGGGTATAAAAGAAATTCTCTCTAGCGCCCCCTTGAGGTAGAAAGTCCACGCTTTTTTGCTAACAATGACCGATTGACTTGAAATTTGGTACACATGTCCACTTGGACCTGCTCTACAAAAAAGTAAATGGAGGTCATAAAATGCGCCTAATCAGATTTCTCGCCATTTTGAATTTTGTAAAAAACACGTTTTTTCCATTTTCTCCTAAATGCTGGGTCCAATTCTTGCGAAACTTTCCGTGATTCATTATTGGTTCAATGTCATAAAATTTAATCAAAAGCTTGTTGATATGTCATTGCGTTCAGAGGATATGGACCAATGAACTTCTAAGGGGTGTGGCCTAATATTTAAAGACACATTACTTCCAATGACTTGGCCTTCCTCACCAAATTGGTAGCATATGTCCACATTGCAATCCTTAACGTTCCCTAATTTTTTCATAATATTTGAACATTAGGGGGCGCTGCAGTCAATCGCCTGTTATAGCGCCTGTAGTTGTATTAGGTTATGTTGATTTGCATGCACAGAAAGGTAGTCTTATGTTTTATATTAATACATAAAGGAAGTTATGATAATTAATAGGGAATATTATGAGAATATGCTGAATGAATGTATTGTAAGGCATAAGATGATCATTGTTCTATTATTGTAACTGTTGATAATTGTATGTATTGATAACTGTATGATTCATGAGAATGAATGATAGTTTATTGTTTAGAAATGTTGTTAAAATTGAAAGCGGGGTGGGAACCTGTGACGTTACTTTATTCTGAAGGCAAGATAAGAGGTTTTATTCTCAAGGGGAACTTCTCGTCTTGACCGGAAGTCATCTTTGAAGTGGCCTTAAGCCAACCAAAGGTGATGTTTGTTTGACCCAGCCCCTACTTTACGCGAGAAAGTGTCTTAGTCTGTGGAAGTCTGTTCAGCCAGCCCTCACAATCGTGAACGTATTATTTGTCTGGTATCTTTTGCCATTAAATATTGTTAATTTTAAACCCATTGAATCCTGACTTTTCCTTAAGCCCGAGGCGTCCAGTAAACTCAAACCTTTATTAGACGCCACATAGTGGCAACAGGAAGTTACGTGTTTTCTACTTTTATACCCTTATCCTCACAGATTAATCAGATCCCTCCCAAAATCTATCAGAATAGACTTAAGATCTTGATAATGCTTCCCTGTGAAGATTTTAAGCATATCATGATGTGCGGCTAGTCCGAGCATTGGCGAAGTTAGATCCTTCTCCGTGAACGAATAAACCGATGTAAATCGACTAATGATCAGATCCATTCCAAATTTCACACATGTGATGAGACTCCAGGTCTGAAGACATGTACAATCTAATTTTGTATTATAGTCGTAGCGCCACCTAGTGGTAACAGGAAGTAAAACGTTCTATAATTTGGATTGCTTCTTTAGGTAAATCAGATTGAGATCAAATTTGTTCCACACAAACGTAAGACTTTCATGATGCCAGCACACAAAGCATTTTATGTTTTGTTCTTCGGCATAAAGCAATGAAGGGGCTTTGGAGGAACTAAACATGATCGATATGTAACTAAACTTGGCACACGCATTTAAAGTCAAAGATGTAGTTACCTGATAGGATTTTATTCTTCTAAATGGTTATTCGGCTCGATAGCGCCTCCTACAAATATTAATTTAAGCAGCCCCAGTGCTACGTTTGACCTACATGTACAAAACTTGGTAGACATATGTAACACATGTAAACTGAAAAGAAAGTCTCTTGGGACCATGCTCTAAACCGTACCGGAAGTCGGCCATCTTGATTTCTGTGTGATTTTTTTCATGCTTTAGTCTATACCTTTTCTCTTAGGCAAATCATCGGATAGGCTTCAAATCTAGGCAATACATTCTCAATAAAAATGCTCAAAACACACCCAAACTTAGCACACACATTTACTGTCTTAAATGTAGTTGTATGATATGATTTTAATCCTTCAAAATTGCAGTTTGGCTAGATAGCGCCCCCTAAAAAATTGTATAATAAATCAATTCAACTTCAGATGGAGATGGTCAGTGTCAGCGGCTGGTGTCGAGCCCCTTTGTGATCTCGGCTGAAGCTGGTGAGGGAGGATTTAGCAGGTCGATGGTCTGTCCTTCCCGGAGCTTCAGGACTGCCTGTTTCAGACTCCACCTGCAGGGAGAGAAGAACACAGGAATGATGGACACAAAACCCTTACAATGCTAAATTGACAATGTGACAACTTTGATGTCATCCTAATTAGCATTTAAATATGTACACCACTTTACAAGCATCATCACAGTTTGCCTGATTCCCACACAAGTTGTGACTTTGAATCCAACTCTGTGGGCCCCATTTCACTGCCGCAAGTGCACTTGCTTGCTATTTGGTTCATACAGCTGCATCAAAGTGGAACATAGATCAGAGGATTTAGTGATTCCTAAATAGTCACATCACGGGTCTTCTAGCTCTGAAACTCCTGAGAATGGTCACATTATGTCATAAAGGATGTGATACAGTAGTATTTGCATTGTTATGTATCTCTAGAATGAAACATGAAATGGCACTTTTGCTTAAAGGTTGGAAAAGATGCAGAGATGCACATGATTGATGAGCCAAAATACTTCCTGGTGCCTTTCAGCAAGGCACTCAAACCATAAATGTTTCTTAGAGCTTGGCATGTATGGTCTTGTTGAGTAAAGCCTCTGAAGGTGAGTCACATGTAGAAAAGTAAAAAGTACGAGCAGAGATATATATATATATATATATATATATATATATATATATATATATATATATATATATATATATATATATATATATATATATATATATATTATTTGAGTCCACATAACGACAAGTTTGTGGACTCTTTGTGGACTATTATATGTTTGTCCATAACGAACACCATGTTCGAACATAAGGTGGCTCATAAGTGTACCTGGTACCAGAACACCTTAGGCCGGAGATTAATGATCGACTTTGTAATCGGATCATCTGATCTGCGGCCGTATGTCTTAGACACTCGGGTGAAGAGAGGAGCAGAGCTGTCAACTGATCACCACCTGGTGGTGAGTTGGATCAGATGGCGGGGGAGTCGGCTAGAAAGACCTGGCAAGCCCAAACGTGTAGTGAGGGTGAACTGGGAACGTCTGGCAGAGGATCCTGTCCGGGAGGTCTTCAACAAATCCCGAGGGAGGCTGGGGACATGGAATCCGAGTGGACCTTGTTCAAAGCCTCTATTGTGGACGCGGCTGCTCGGGGCTGTGGCCGGAAGGTCATCGGTGCCTGTCGTGGCGGCAACCCGAGAACCCGGTGGTGGACACCGGGGGTGAGGGAAGCCGTCAAACTGAAGAAGGAGGCCTTTCGGGCTTGGCTGGCCCAGGGGTCTCCTGAAGCAGCTGACGGGTACCGGCGGGCCAGAAGGGCTGCAGCTGCGATGGTCGCGGAGGCTAAAACTCGGGCATGGGAGGAGTTTAGGGAGGCCATGGAGAAGGACTTTCGGTTGGCCTCAAGGACGTTCTGGCAAACCATCCGACGGCTCAGGAAGGGAAAGCAGGGTCTACCCCAGGCTGTTCTCAGCAGGGGGAGGTACTGCTGACCCGGACTGGGGACATCGTCGGGCGGTGGAAAGAGCACTTTGAGGATCTCCTAAACCCGGCCAACATGTCCCCCGGAGAGGGGGCAGCGCCGGAAGACTTTGGGGTGGTTTCACCCATATCCCTGGCAGAGGTCACTAAGGTAGTCAAAAAGCTCCGTGGTGGCAAGGCGCCAGGGGTGGATGAGATCCGCCCTGAGATGCTGAAAGCGCTGGACATTGTTGGGCTGTCTTGGTTGACATGCCTTTTCAGTGTCGCATGGGGGTCGGGAACAGTGCCCATGGACTGGCAGACCGGGGTGGTGGTTCCCATCTTCAAGAAGGGGGACCGGAGAGTGTGCTACTATCTATCGTGGTATCACACTGCTCAGCCTCCCGGGAAAAGCTTATGCCAGGGTGCTGGAGAGGAGGCTCCGACCAGTTGTCGAACCTCGGATTCAAGACGAACAGTGCGGATTCCGTCCCGGTCGTGGAACAGTGGACCAGCTCTTTACCCTCGCAAGATTACTGGAGGGGTCCTGGGAGTTTGTCCAACCAGTTTACATGTGCTTTGTAGACCTGGAGAAGGCTTTCGACCGGGTACCTCGGAGGTTTTTGTGGGGGGTGCTGCGGGAGTATGGGGTGCCGGACCCGTTGGCACGGGCCATCCGGTCTCTGTACGCCTGCAGTAGGAGCTGTGTTCGTCTCCTCGGTAGTAAGTCAGACACGTTCCCGGTGGGTGTTGGCCTCCGCCAGGGCTGCCCTTTATCACCGGTCCTGTTCGTGACCTTCATGGACAGGATATCTAGGCGCAGCCAGGGGGGCGGAGAGGATCCGGTTCGGGAGTCTCGGGATCGCCTCTCTGCTGTTTGCGGATGATGTGGTCCTGTTTGCCTCCTCGGACCGTGACCTCCAGCATTCACCGAGTGCGAAGCGGCAGGGATGAGAGTTAGCACCTCCAAATCTGAGGCCATGGTGCTCTGCCGGAAACCGGCGGATTGCTCCCTCCAGGTGGGGGCAAACTGCCTACCCCAAGCGAAGGAGTTCAAGTATCTCGGGGTCTTGTTCACGAGTGAGGGTAAGGTGGAGCGGGAGATCGACAGGCGGATCGGTGCGGCTGCAGCAGTAAAACAGGCGCTGTACCGGTCCGTCTTGGTGAAGAGGGAGCTGAGCCGGAAGGCAAAGCTCTCCATTTACTGGTCAGTCTACGTTCCAACCCTCACCTATGGTCACGAACTCTTCATGACCGAAAGAACGAGATCTTGGATACAAGCGGCCGAAATGAGCTTCCTCCGTAGGGTGGCCGGGCTCAGCCTTAGAGATAGGGTAAGGAGCTCGGACATCAGGGGGGAGCTTGGAGTCGAGTCGCTGCTCCTTCGTGTCGAAAGGAGTCAGCTGAGGTGGTTCGGGCATCTAGTCAGGATGCCTCCTGGACGCCTCCCATTAGAGGTTTTCCGGGCACGTCCAACTGGTAGGAGGCCCCGGGGAAGACCGAGGACACGCTGGAGGGATTATATCTCCCGGCTGGCCTTGGAACGCCTCGGGATCCCCCAGAATGAGCTGGAAAGTGTTGCGGGTGAGAGGGAAGCCTGGGTCGGCCTGCTGAACCTGCTGCCACCGCGACCCAACCCCGGATAAGCGGGTGATAATGGATGGATGACGACAAGTGAGAAGCGGTGAAAAGTCATTTTTTTCTGAATATTCATCTTCAAGGCCTTCAGATCAACCTGGAAAGAAGATTGAAGTCGCTCGGGTCATTTTTGTGGGAGATAACCTTAAATGTAAACGGACAAATTCAACGAATTATTGTAGCGCTCCCTAGTGTTCAAATCGCACAATGTTAAGGGATGCAATATGCACATATGCTGTGAGTGATTAGTCCCAAAAGTGTTGAAGCTACGAGCATTGAAAAACAAGACACGCCCCTAAGAGGTTCATTGGGCTATAGATCCTTACGACAATGAGATATCAAAAAACGGTTGACATATTCTAGGTCAGCTGGCTCTAATGATCTGATTGACATACATTTTTGTATGATTTGGACCCAGCATGTATTAAAGGCAGTCACAAAATTAAAAATGGCGGAAAATCTAAGTAGGCTCTCAGAACCTTATAGGGTCTGAGAGGCTTTTTTGTAGAGCAGGTAGAGATGGACATGTGTGAAAAAGTCAATCGGACATTCTGGGTGTCACCGGTCAAACGTAATCCTTTATTATACGTCTATTTTCACCAAGCCTGACAAGCTTGCCAAATTTGGTGACTTTTCCAGGTTGCTAAGTACCCCCAATATGCGCCCAATGTTCTAGAATCCAGTGAATTCAATAGGGTCCTCTCGGACTGTCTTGGTCAGTCGCTTGGACCCCAATTAAAGCTGCAAGCAGCGATGTGCGGGTCCTCGTTCCTCCTCCACGTCGGGGCCACTGGCTGGTCGCCGGCTCACGCGGCCGAGAATTTTCTGCGAGCGTCGGAGGAAGCAACTGAGTTAGACTTTTTTTCCTGCATGGAGCGATGCTGGATATTATACTATACTGCAAACAGTCCACCACTTGCTGTATCCACTGTATGGCCCGAGACAACATGCATCAACATAATACATTTGAAGTGGATCCGATAAATTCCAACTTACAACTTGAGGCTTTTTATTTGGCCTAAATGTAATTGAATTAAATCAAACACTTTGGTCAAGCTTTCAAATTGATGACCAAGAACACACTAAATTACTTAATTTCAGTGAAACATTAAAAGTAAGTTGTTTGTTAACCGCACACAATATGAAGAATAAAAAAACACGTTTGCAATGAGCAGGCTGGATGAACTACCAATAATAATGTTGTATTTATCAACTGAAGTTACAACACTGACAACATTCTCAGTCAGTGCAACTAATGTAAGTTCAGTTCAGCTCCGTGTCCATCACAATGCCATCAGAACTGTCTGTGAGCTTGTAGTTGGGCTGATAAGCACAGCCAGCCAGTCTGAACCCTTAACAGTGGTTCTCAAACTTTTTCTGTTCGAGAATGAGGAACAATGCGTTTCTGAATTTATTTTTATTTTATTTTGGAGAGCGACAGGAAACGTCTCCGAGATCGACCGGTCCATCGCGATCGACGGGTTGGCGACCACTGGTTTAGAGCATGGTCCCAAGAGACTTTCTTTTCAGTTTACATGTTTTACATATGCCTACCAAGTTTCATAAATGTAGGTTAAGCGCATTCAGGTGGCTTGTGATGTCACACAGAAACGCCACTTCACACAGAAACATTTTATTTGGGAGCTCTGTTGTGCATTTCCCTTTGCTTTCCATGAACTCACAGATCTCCTCACGCAACTAGAAAAAGCTTTCCAGCACCTTTCCCTGGCTTAACCATCACACCTCTGTGTGATAGGGCAAGTCCCGCGATTGACGTGCCGACACACGGACAGTGCATTGTGGGATTTGTTGTATTATGGTGGTGCGTGCGATATACCGGCGGGCCAGCTCTAATAGATTTTATCATGCGGGCCAAAGATAATTCAGTCACGGGCCGGTTGTGGGCCGCGGGCCTTGAGTTTGACACATGTGCCTTAGAGGTTCATTGGTCCATATCTTCTAAACCAATGAGTTATCAACAAGCTTTTGATAACTTTTGATGACATTGAACCAATAATGAACCACAGAACATTTCGTAAAAATCGGACCCAGCATTTAGGAGAAAAATCAATGTAGGCGCATTTTATGGTCACCATTGACTTTTTTGTAGAGCATGTGTACCAAATTACACACACACACACACACACACACACACACACACACACACACACACACACACACACACACACACACACACACACACACACACACACACACACACACACACACACACACACACACACACACACACACACACACACACACACACACACACACGCAACACTTACAGCTTCTAAGTATGAAGTTGGGTCACAGAGCCAGTCCAGATCCATCCAGAACTTCAGTTTTGAAGATGGTACTGTCCCTCATTGAAAAATTGTTTTCCTGCTGTTGTGGACATTTTAGTAAAAACTTGTAAAACACCTCAAACTAAAATGAAGTCCCTGGGTGTTAACGTCCTCAGGAGACGGAAGTTACATGAATACTTTTCCGTTGCTTCATGCAGCCAACAACATAACTAGTAGTGTTCTTTGTTTAAGCATCATCTCTCTCTCTTCCGGTAAGCAAATTGCATCACTTCCAATTGCCAGCTTAGCAGCTCGCGATGTTTTCCTTCTCTCCCCCGCCCGCTCTCTCTTGCTCAGAGTGTTTCATGTATAGCTATTCCTCTGCCTCCCTTAATGATAACCGTACATGCAACAAGTGTAGTTCATTTGCTAGGTTGGAGGCAGTTCTAAGTGGGTTAGATGCACGGCTCCGCACCATTGAAGCTGGTCACTAAAATTAATGTGGAATCGGTGTGTACTTATGCCAAGACAATGTAGTTTTCTCTAGCCCTCTCCCAAAGCGATTCCTTCTGTATTTGATTAAATACCACGTATCAATGTGACGGAGGACTTTAACTTTAGTCCGTCCCAGATTGATCATCTTGTCGATTGTGCTACAGGCTCATTGAGAAGGACACTAGACTCGATAGCCCCGCTGAAGAAGAAGACGGTGAGGCAAAGGAGGTTTGCTCCCTGGTATAACCCTCAGACCCGCAAACTAAAGCAAACATCACGAAAGCTTGAAAGCATATGGCGTTCCACCAATCTGGAAGAATCACGCTTAGTTTGGCGAGATAGTCTTAAAATATATAAGAAGGCTCTCCGTAATGCCAGAGCAGCCTATTACTCATCAGTAATAGAGAAAAATAAGAACAACCCAAGGTTTCTCTTTAGCACTGTAGCCAGGCTGACAGATAGTCACAGCTCTGTGGAGCCGTGTATTCCTATAGACCTCAGTAGAAATGACTTCATGAACTTCTTCAATGAAAAGATTCTAACTATTAGAGGCAAGATTGATGATCTCTTGCCCTCATCCAGTGCCGATCTGTCCTTAAGTGGAGTGTCCTTGAAAACGGCTATATGCCCTTGGATGGCTTTTCTCCCATTAACCTTGACCAATTGTCTTCAATGATTTATACTTCTAAACCGTCTACCTGTCTCTTAGACCCCATCCAAACGAGGCTGCTTAAAGGCGTGTTGCCTTTAATTGGCACCCCTCTGTTGGATATTGTTAATGTGTCTTTGCTAACAGGGCATGTACCACATTCCTTCAAAAGTAGCTGTAATTAAACCTCTCCTGAAGAAGCCCACTCTTAATCCAGAGTTGTTGGCTAACTATAGACTAATCTCTAACCTTCCCTTCCTCTTTGTCAGGATTTAGAAAACACCACAGCACAGAGACAGCACTGGTGAAAATTACAAATGACCTCCTAATTGCATCAGATAAAGGACTCATCTCTGTACTTGTTTTGTTAGATCTTAGTGCTGCGTTCGACACCATTGATCATGACATCCTATTACAGAGACTGGATCAGTCAATTGGCATTTCAGGTACCGCACCAAGTTGGTTTAAATCCTATTCATCAGATCGATCTCAATTTGTATTTGTAAACGATGAAGCCTCAATGACCACCAACGTTAATCACGGAGTTCCACAAGGTTCTGTGCTTGGACCAATTTTATTTACCCTATATATGTTTCCTTTGGGCAACACTCCATAAACTGTCATTGTTATGCAGATGATACTCAATTATATCTATCGATCAAACCAGAGGAGACCAACCAGCTCGCTAAAATTCAAACATGTCTTAAAGACATAAAAACATGGATGACCTGCAACTTCCTGATGTTAAACTCAGACAAAACTGAAGTTATTTTACTGGGCCCTAAACACCTCAGAGATCAATTATCTGGTGATGTGGTTTCTGTAGATGGCATTGCCCTGGCATCTAACACCACTGTAAAGAATCTCGGCGTTATCTTCGATCGGGACTTGTCCTTTAACTCTCACGTGAAGCAAATTTCAAGGACTGCATTTTTTCAACTACGTAACATTTAAAAAAATCAGGCACATCTTTTCTCAAAAAGATGCAGAAAAGCTGGTTCACGCGTTTGTTACTTCCTGACTAGATTATCGCAATTCCTTATTATCAGGCTGCTCTAATAAGTCTCTTAAGTCCCTCCAGTTAATCCAGAATGCTGCAGCTCGTGTACTCACAAAAACTAAGAAAAGAGATCACATTACTCGTGTATTAGCTGCTCTGCACTGGCTCCCTGTAAAATCAAGAATCACATTTTAAATTCTTCTATAGGCTAATATGCTGCTGGGGGACGTTTTAGGATGCACTGAGCACCTATCTCCTCTTCTCTCTTTACTTATGGATGAATTTACATCTTTCCATTGCGACTTCACGTCTCGTAGGGTCCATTGGACCTGGCTGTGTCTGATGCCTCTTGCCTGGTGAGCCAGCCTCCTGCCATGGCCCTGCTGATGCGCCATGCCCCGCTCCCCTTTCATGGATTGTGGAGGTCCATTCATACATTTGCATATTCATGTAATGTGTTTATGTAACTCTGTAATGCTGTTCATTCTGTACACATGACATCTATTGCATCCGTCCATCCGGGGATAGGGATCCTCTCCTGAAGGTTTCTTCCCTTTTTTTTTTCTTCCTGATTTTCCTGAGTTTTTCCTCACCCGATGTGAGTTCCGGGGACAGGGATGTCGTATGTGTACAGATTGTAAAGCCCTCTGAGGCTAATTGGTAATTTGTGATATTGGGCTATGCAAAATAAACTGAATTGATTTGAAGCTGTGTGAGCAGGTCTATAGATTCTGCAGAGCTCCATGTGTGGGTGACCAAGCTGAAGGTGGTTCTGCAGTACCACCAGAGAACACATGTATGGCTTGGGACCTCTTTGTACGTAGGAACAGGCACCTATTTTGAGCCGCTCTTTTTTACAAAGTTTTCAGAAAGAGGCAGCAGGAAAAAAGAGAGAGGGTGTTCTCTTCTGAAACTGGGGGTCTGGAGACACACATGTGTAAAAGCCATGCAAAAGTGCATTTGCATTATAGGTGACCATTTATTGTCATTTTCATTTAATTCAGAATAGAACAGAGTGTACTCACCTGTTAGTGTCAGGGTCTTGAATTGAAGAAGTATACAGATAACCTCCAGTTTCTGAACCAGTCACAGGGATCTTAATCTGCAACACAATGTCAATTTAAATTAATCTATTGACACAGAACACATAATAATACTTTTGATGACTAAAACACAGTACCTGAGAAGTGGACTCTATGGCAGTTGACACAGACTTGAAATGACAGCAGGTTTTTCATTTTTATTTCTGGCTGTCAATGTTGTTGATGACTTGTATTGGTGTACTTATTGTTGAATAAAAATAAAATGGTAAAAAAAAAAAACACAGTACCTGTGCTGTGCGTTGATCAATGCGGTTGTTTCTGTCAGTCAAATGGATGTTGTGAACTTTTAAAGGGGGAGCCCCCAGGCTTTCCATGGCAACTGGACATGCTTCCAACTTCTGAAGAGCAAGCCGGTGGTAGTCTGACTCAACAAATTTCTCTAATTGGATAGTAGATAGAAAAGGTACAAAATAATGGGAAGAAATAAAGAGGATTTTAAAATAATGGGAAGAAATAAAGAGGATTTTAAAATAAGTGTAGATATGTAATGACAGAGCAGTTGAACCACTTTCAATTAGTACTCTTTGAACAGTAGTTGAAAAGTTAGTTGACATGTCTTGCCATCGACATGGGCCAGGGGAGCGCGTTGTTTCCACATTACAACCTAAAGCTCGTGAACACACAAAGGACCAACATCCCAATTTGGTAAATGACCCTGAATGCACACCATTACCTATGCTATCCATGTGGTGAGAGCCAATCTAATTTTCGTATGAATTGCTAGTAAATTGTTGCAGTGTTGGTGGTCTTGTGGCCAGCACAGACCAGCAGGTTTTAGTTTGCTTACTGCCGGCAAATGTCAACTTATGCTGCAGCCAGTCTGATATTGAGTATCGGTAACATGATTCACCATACTAAAGGTGAGCTGGTAGTTAGCGAATCAGAAAAAAAAGACTGTGTTATAAATTGTATTAATGTTCTATACACTAAGACTGGACTGGGGAGTGAGATGGCATATTTTATCATAGTGTATAAAAAGCCTGTATTTAGCCAGCTGAAAGGCAGAGCACTATGAAAACAGAAACTGTAGTAATGTGTTGTTTATTGGACCTCCAGTTGGACTCTCCTCGATCCATGAGGTTCTGAGCTTAGAGGTCCCACTCAACCGCTATGCTATAGACGGGAGCGTAGCTAAGTAGTTTCTTTTCCACCGTCCCAATACAGCAGTTTATAGCCACTGGATGATTTAAGAAAAATATCTATATTTAAAAGTTTGCAAACAACAATAATATATATAATAGTATATATAATAATAATTCCCATATCAATATTGGCTTGTTACCAAAAAGGGATATGATTAGAATATGGGTCAAATCAATAGATGCTGACATCATCGGCATATCCGAAACTTGGCTGACAAAATCTGTTATTGAGGATGACATTAACATGGATGGTTACAATGTTTATCATGCTGACAGGACAAAGAAAGGTGGCGGAGTTGCCTGTTATGTGAAGTCTAAATTTCTTGTAAAGGTGGTTCTGTCTAAATCCATTTGCAAGCATTTAGAATTTCTGGCAGTGGATGTTGAAATTTCTAAGGGTCTTTGCATGACCGTTGTTGGGTGTTATCAGCCTCCATCCGCTTCCAACGAGGCATTACAGTCACCGATACATCTTCTATCCAGACTAACCTATGGTGAACTTGTTTTAGCTGGAGATCTTAACTGGGACTGGCGTAAGCCTGTGTGTAATGATTTTAAATCTTTTTGTGATTCTATCAATCATACCCAGTTAATAAATTCACCAACTCGTCCGAATCTTAAGTGCTCTGAGAAGTAACTGATGTTCCTCATGTTTTCTGTAATGACCTGAGTGACCATTGTGTTGTTGCTGCAAGCAGGAACACTAAGGTCCCTAAATTAAAACCACGTATCATTTATACGTGGTTTCATGATGATATGTTTCATTTTAATTGGAGGAGGATAGAGCTGATGTGGAAACAGCCTGGTCTTTTTTTAATTATGGTTATACACAAATCATTAATACAAACGCCCCTTTCAGGAGATACAGAGTACAGGGACGTGATAATCCCTGGTTCTCCTCTGATCTAGCAGACAGTCTTCATGAGCGAAATCTGACTTGGGCTAAGGCAAGAACAACAGGTTCTGCCACTGACTGGCTTGTGTTTAGACAACTAAGAAACAAATGTTCTTCTTTGATCAAGAAATCAAAATCTGAATATTATTTGTCTGTTACTGCGGAACATTTAAATGATCCGAGGAAATTTTGGAAAACTATAAAATCCCTCTCTGTGAGCAAGAACTCACAAGCTTTACATGCTTTTAATGTGAAGGATTCTGTTGCTGTTCATGACAAATAGGAGATACTGAATTGTTTTAACAAACACTTGTAACCTTGTACTGGTGTTCCAAAATATACTGGTCAGCCTTTTAATTTTACCACATTTCCTGTGCAGGAGGTTCATAAAGCCCTAATAAGTCTAGATCATAGAAAACCTTCAGGGCCTGACTGTATAGACCCTTACTTTTTGAAACTGGCTGCTGATTTTGTTGCAGAGCCACTTGCATATATTTTTTATCTGACAGTGAAAAATAACGAAATACCATTGAAATGAAAATCTGCCTTTGTTCTCCCACCGTTTAAAAAGGTGGAGACCCAGCGATTTAAAATAACTATAGGCCAATATCAAATGTATCTGTACTTGCTAAAATCCTTGAAGCTCTTGTAAGCAAAGAACTGAAGGAGTTCTTATACACCAATGCCATTTTATCAACCTATCAGTCAGGCTTCAGGAAAAAACATAGCACTACTATAGCTGCACTGAAAGTGGTAAATGACATTATTGTTGCTCTTAATAAAAAAACAACATTGTGCTTCACTGTTTATTGATCTGTCAAAGGCATGATTTAAGGCTGAGGCTCCTCAGCTCAGGGCTCTCGGAACAAGGAGTCGCTTGGTTCACGATCTACCTGGAGAATAGGTCTCAGTGCATCAGGTATGAGGGTCTATCCTCTGATATTGCAACAGTCTGTAAAGGTGTGCCACAAGGCTCTGTATTAGGTCCACTTTTATTTACTGTGTATATAAATAATCTCGACCAAAATGTGGTGGATGCTAACTGTCACTTTTATGCTGATGACACTATGATATATTGCTGTGCGTCAACTCTTGTGCAGGCAATTGATCTTTTGCAAAAAGCTTTTAATGTTGTTCAAAATACTATATTTCAACTGAAACTTGTTTTGAATACAGATAAGACAAAACTTATGTTGTTTTCAAAATGTCGGAGTAGGCCACAGAATATCCATTCGGTGGTCACTCTTGATGGAAGTGAAATAGAGGTTGTTGACTCTTATAAATATCTGGGTATTTTGATTGATGTCTCCCTCACTTTTAAACCACATGTGCAGTACCTGGTGAAAAAGTTGAGGTTAAAACTGGGTTTTTATTTTCGAAACAAGCTGTGCTTTTCAACTAATGTAAAAAAGTGATTAGTTGCTGCTTTTTGTTTACCTGTGTTGGACTATGGTGATCTTCTTTACATGCATGCCTCTGCTAACTGTCTTCATATGGTGGACACGGCCTACCATGCTTCACTGCGGTTCATTACCAATTGTAGAGAGAGTTATACTCTCGGGTAGGATGGCCTGCTTTGGCCACCCGTAGGCGGCGTCATTGGTACACCTTCATTTACAAGGCAATCCTTGGTCTGCTGCCAAACTACCTGTGTGTCCTCATCAGGAAGAAAAGTGTGGGACAATACTCCTTGCGTTCTCAGGACTTCCTTATGCTCACTGTCCCAAATGCCAGAACGGAAATGGGAAAAAGGGCTTTTGTGTACTCTGCACCCTCATCCTGTTGCAGAATACTCTGAAAATCAAAGAACTGTTTCCACTTACTGGTTTTAAATTTCAAATGAAAGAAATGGAGGCAGGTTCCCAAAAATGTCAATGTTTCTTAAATTAACTTGGTTATGTCACTGTCTCTTAACTTTTAACTTGTCTTGTTCTGTGTTTTTTGTTTGTAACTATGTGTTTCTTATACCTCTACTAAATACACACACGTACACAGCTCATTTGTACTCACTCTGCAGCAGATAGTACATGGTGCCGCTCCCGCTCCCGGTTAGCACGGTGGTGAAGATGGTGAGCTGCTGCAGTTGACTGGTGGAAACTCTCATCTTTTCTTCCCTGAAAAGCTTTACACACACACACTCTGGTCAGTTTAATTGGAATAATGCATACAACACAGAACACCTGTTTCTTTTCAACTGTGAATAATTTGCAAAGAAACGGTTGTCATACTGAAAGTATGGGCGACTGTGGGTCAGTGGTTAGCAGGTCTGTCTTTTGACCAGGGGGTTGGTGGCTCAATCCCCACCCTAGTCGATGTGTCCTTGAGCAAGACACTTAACCCTGAGTTGTTCCCTGTAGCTGTTCTACAGTGTATGAATGTAACATGATTGTAAGTCGCTTTGGATAAAAGCGTCAACTAAATGACATGTAATGTAATTTAACTGGGAATAAAGTCAGAGGGAAAACTAGTTTCATATTATTGAACAGCATTTAGTTTTATTGCAATGTAAAACACAATATTGATAACCGTTGTATACAACATCAAATCCGTGAATGAATACGCAGCTTTAATTGACTTTTACTGCATAAATGTGAGATTGAAACATTGAGGTGTTGCGCTAGTGCTTCGACACAGTGTTAAACGGCTGCTTTAAATTCAGTCTGCCACCAGATGTCGCTGTTCTTCTTCAAAGAAAAGCCCCGAAGCTTCGCATTCTTTTCGGTACAAATAGGAAGAACGCCTCAACGCTTCTCAAGGCTTCATCCGCCCATCCCCGAGGTGACACAAAGCTGAGCTCCGTGTTCAGCTGGGGCCTACCTGCTCCATGCAGCTCCTCTAGTTACCGTGTACGTTCTCAACACATTTTCTGGAAACATCTCACCTTGTCGTACAGCGGCAGGAAGACTCGGCTCCGTTTACATCCGTAAACGTCATACGGATCGTCGCCAATTGGATGTGGGTGCGCTCCGTTAAACACAGGCGTGTGCCGCTCATGTTCGGGCAGGCGGCGTCTGTACTACCTTCTTCTTCTTCTTCTTCTTCTTCTTCTTCTTCTTCTTCTTCTTCTTCTTCTTCTTCTTCTTCTTGTAGTTTAACGGCGGTTGGCATCAATCTTATTGGTGCATTACCACCACCTTCTGCTCCGGAGTAGGATTAAGACAAAAGACTTGCACTGTTTACCCCGAAACAAAACAAAACAAATAATAATAACAAAAGAAAAGAAAGAAATTACCCCTGTACCTTATCCCTACATTTCAATCAGACACTATAAAAAACCCTTGTGTTTTTTAAGAACGCTAACAGTACTGTACCTGTGCTCTCTCTCACCCATGCTCAGTACTCCTTTCAGTCAAAAGTTTCTACACCAGATGTCTAACTGACAGTGCTGTAGCTAAATTTAAAGAAGCAATTCCTTCTGCATTTGATTCAATAACATGTCTCAATGTGACGGAGGACTCCTGTGCTAACTTTAGTCCGTCCCAGATTGTTAATCTTGTCGATAGTGCTACAGGCTCACTGAGAATGATACTAGACTCAATAGCCCCTCTGAAGAAGAAGACGGTGAGGCAAAGGAGGTTTGCTCCCTGGTATAACCCTCAGACCAGCAAACTAAAGCAAACATCCCGAAAGCTTAAAAGCATATGGTATTCCACCAATCTGGAAGAAGCACGCTTAGTTTGGCGAGATAGTCTTAAAACATATAAAAAGGCCCTCCGCAATGCCAGAGCACCCTATTACTCATTAGTAATAGAGAAAAATAAGAACAACCCCAGGGTTCTCTTTAGCACTGTAGCCAGGCTGACAGATAGTCACAGCTCTGTGGAGCTGTGTATTCCTATAGACCTCAGTAGTAATGACTTCATGAACTTCTTCAATGAAAAGATTTTAACTATTAGAGGCAAGATTGATGATCTCCTGCCCTCATCCAGTGACGCTCTGTACTCAAGTGGAGTGGCCTTGGAAACGGCTGTATGGCCTGATGTATATTTGGATAGCTTTTCTCCCATCAACCTAGACCAATTGTCCTCAACGGTTTCTACTTCTAAACCGTCTACCTGTCTCTTAGACCCCATCCCAACGAGGCTGCTTAAAGACGTGTTGCCTTTAATTGGCACTTCTCTGTTGGATATTGTTAATGTGTCTTTGCTAACAGGCCATGTACCACATTCCTTCAAAGTAGCTGTAACCTCTCCTGAAAAAGCCCACTCTTAATCCAGAGGTGTTGGCTAACTACAGATCTCTAACCTTCCCTTCCTCTCTAAGATCCTTGAGAAAGTAGTCGCAAATCAGTTGTGTGACTTTCTACATCATAATAGCTTATTTGAGGAGTTTCAGTCAGGATTTAGAAAACACCACAGCACAGAGACAGCATTATGGTGAATTATCTGGTGATGTGGTTTCTGTAGATGGCATTGCCCTGGCATCCAACACCACTGTAAAGAATCTTGGCGTTATCTTTGATCGGGACTTGTCCTTTAACTCCCACGTGAAGCAAATTTCAAGGACTGCATTTTTTCATCAACGTAACATTTACAGAATCAGGCACATTTTGTCTCAAAAAGATGCAGAAAAGCTGGTTCATGCGTTTGTTACTTCTAGACTGGATTACTGCAACTCCTTATTATTAGGCTACTCTAATAAATTAATCCAGAATGCTGCAACTTGTGTACTCACAAAAACTAAGAGAAGAGATCACATTATCCTGTAGTAGCTAGTAGCACTGGCTCCCTGCAATTCTTCTCCTCATCTACAAAGCCTTGATTGGTGATGCACCATCATATCTTAAGGAGCTTGTAGTACCATATTGCCCCACTAGAGAGCTGCGCTCACTATGTGGGGCTAGTCGTGGTTCCTAGAGTCTTCAAAAGTAGGATGGGAGCCAGAGCCTTCAGTTATCAAGCTCCTCTTTTATGGAACCAGCTTCCACTTTCAGTCCGGAAGGCAGACACAGTCACCTCATTTAAGAGTAGACTTAAGACTTTCCTCTTTAATAGTGCTTATAGTTAGGGCTGAATCAGGTTTGCCCTGGTCCAGCCCCTAGATATGCTGCTATGGGCTTATAGGCTGCTGGTGGATGTTTTAGGATACACTGAGCACCTATCTCCTCTTCTCTCTTTACTTATGGATGAATTTACATCTCTCCATTGCACCTTACTAACTCTGCTTCCTCCCCGGAGTCGTTGTGACTTCACGTCTCATAGGGTCCATTGGACCTGGCTGTGTCTGATGCCTCCTGCCTGGTGAGCCGGCCTCCTGCCTTGGCCCTGCTGATGCGCCAAGGCCATGGCCCCTGCTGATGCCCCCCGTGCCCCCCTCCTCTCTGTTACATGGATTGTGGAGGTCCATTCATACATTCTGTCATATTCATTGAATGTGTTTATGTAACTCTCTAATGCTGTTCATCTGTGCACATGACATCTATTGCTTCTGTCCATCCGGGGAAAGGGATCCTCCTCTGTTGCTCTCCTGAAGGTTTCTTCCCTTTTTGCCCTGTGAAAGGGTTTTTTCTATTATTTGGGAGTTTTTCCTGCTCCGATGTGAGGTCCTGGGACAGGGATGTCGTATGTGTACAGATTGTAAAGCCCACTAAGGCTAATTGGTCATTTTTGATTTTGGGCTATACAAAATAAACTGAATTGAATTGAATTGGATTGAGTCTGAGTGTAGTTATTTTACTCTTTGCACTTCTTTGATAAATACAAATAATGTAACTGTTACCATCTAACTACTACCATAGCAACCCTCCATATGAAAGAAATGTAAACAAACATGACGAATATTTAGTAGTCTATATAAATAGCGTTTTCAATATCACAGTCTCCTACAGGAGGTATAATCTGCTTACAACACAGTCCTGTATTACAATGCTTATTAATAATATTAGACTTTTAAAGACTTTTTCAGAATACATTTGTACAAGTGGACCAATGAAATTAAGCAATACCCCACATATGACATTATTTATGATACAACATATCACAGACTACCGTCACTTCCTACTGGCAGGTCTACCTGCTAGTGCCATCGGACCTCTGCAGCTCATCCAGAATGCAGCAGATTGACTGGTCTTTAACCTAAATTCACCCACACTACCTTCACTGGTTACCAGTGGCTGCTTTCAAAACATTGGTACTTGCGAACAGAAAGGGTTCAGTCTACATCCAGGACATGGTCCAACCTTACGGCTTCTGCCAATCGGCTCGTAGCTCCGTCACTGCGAGCTAAACACTCAACAAAGTCAAGACTGTTTACTGTCCTGGCTCCTCAGTGGTGGACCGAGCTCCCCATTAACATCAGGACAGCAGAACGTCTCTACATCTTCCGTCCAAACTAAAAACACATCCGACTATACCGTGAATAACATGTATTTTTTAAAGATGGCACTTACTTAAAGCACTTTGTAGTTTGGATTTCTTGAAGAAATTGTACTTTCTTGATTCTTGTTGTTGAATGCACTTATTGTAAGTCGCTTTGGATAAAAACGTCAGCTGAATGTTATGTAGTGTAACAACGTGAACAATGGCAGATACATGATGGACGGCCTCACTGGAGACACCAGAGGGACGATTAGCTTCTCATTCTTATCTATAGTTGATGGCCCAGACCAGTCTATAGGGGGGCCTCAAACGGTTTCCTCGTGGTTTTAGAAGAAGCAAGCAGGAGTTAACTGTATGTGGTTTCTGGTACAACAAATACATCAAAATATTTATATACATACATATTCAGATTCAGTTTGATGAACAATAATATACATGTGTGAGTAATAGTACATCATTTGGTAGTATTACCAGGTGTATTGCCTTCGGTAATGGCTATTATTAATTCATAAATTGAACTGAGTGTTCAGTTCGGCCTAAAAAAAAACTGCCCCGCCCCTTTCCCAGCAATAGGCCGGTGTCACCCCTGCAGCACATCGAGCGCATCTCCTGGTGCGCATGCGTTAGTGAAGCGCTCCTCTCCGGCTGCTGGTGAAGCGCTAGCTACCTGTTATGTCATCCGGAGCTAGGAAGCAGCTACACTTCTTCTTGAGAGCCTCGAACCAGCTACTTCACACCCGGTAAGTGAGCAGCGCCGGGCCCCGCTGAACGTCGGTCAACGAAGGGCACCGAGAAGCTACAGGCTTTGTTCACATCGGTCCGCAGGAAGGAGAGGGCACCAGCTGTGCTCTAATACTACCATAATATCCACATGATGATGTGGATATTAACTATCATACATTCTCATTGTAGGTGGCTTAACTGACAACTATTTAGTTTTTTAAAAGTTTTTTTTACAGCTGACCAGCTCTACAACTTTTACAGGTCCGAATATATAGTATGGTCATTATGGATAAGCATGCTCCCTCTTCATCACACATTGTGCATTGAAGAAGAATGCAGAGGTGCAATGTGTATTGCGTGTAATGTGTACGTGTTGGAGCAGGGTCAGACGTGTATAGGACCAGAGCCTATAGTAAGTGGTATAAGTGTCGGACACAGGAGTAGTGCCCACCTAGAAGCCTCGAGGCTTTGCATACACTGCACGTGTCTGCTGTGAACGGGGACCTGAAGTGCCCTTTATGATTTATTGTTTTTAATTGAAGGTGGACAGCAGTTTTTCTCGTATTGTCAATGAACATCATTGCACAAATTCCGACATGGCAAAAAAAAGAAGTAATGTGTTCTTAAAGAGGAGAGCATTCGTCCCACCACATGTGACCATATAGCAGGAACTTTATCCCGACCCCGGCGTGTGCTTTAGAGCCCGCATTCCTCTGAAGTGTGTGCACATATTTTTGTGAATTGTCCAGCATCTCAAGTCCCTGCGAATAATAATATAATTACGTTTTTAAAAACAATAAATTACTCATGTTTATGATAACATTGTTTACAAGAGCACAATGATCTTGATAGATATATAATTAAATGTTGCTCTCAAATTGTTGATGTATTTAAACTATAAAATGTACAAAATGTTCTTCCGGTAGAGCCTGACCCAAAAATCCCACATCATCCTGTGGAAAACACTGCTCCGGAAACCCAACTGCTCAACCATGATGGGCATGTTTAAATGAAATAAAATGAGACCATTTTAAGAAATGGTCAACTACTGAGGAATTCATATGTTTCAAGTCTTATGTCATCATCATGCTCTGCTATACTTGTTTTAATTTCTGTGCTTTGCCAACATATGATTTACCAAATGAGAAAGTTAGAACACATAAAAGGGTTCACTTGGCTATCCATGATTATGTTTTTGATATCCGGGACACCCGATTTAACCCACTTTACTCTTGTTTTTCAGTCACAATGTTGGGGGCGGTGGTTGTTGGCATTGGCACAGCAGGTTGGGTGAGGATTAGAGACATGTTAGCTCCTCTACTTGGCAGTCCTGCAGTGAAACTCAATGTCAGAGGATTCATATCCAGGTAACCCACACATGATTACCAGCATGCACAGTTCAATACCTGCAATAATTGCCCTAGTCATGCAGAGGCGATGTTAGTATATCCTCTATGCAAGCGTGAACTGCAGTCAATAAGTTGAACAGGCTGATAAACTCACAAAGGCCCACGCTTGGCTCATTCCGCAGAGCCCCGGAGCCCTGATTTTGCACACAGTACTATTGCTTGTGTAAGATTTGTGTTCAGAGCTCCGGGTCCCGTGGCCGCAGGAAATTCAGGATTCAGTGAGTTAAGTTTAACAATATTTAATGGCAAAGATAATACTCATGTAGCGTTCACGATCGTGGGGCCAGAAAGGAGAAACTCTCCACAGACGGACTGCAGCTCCCAAGGAGCAACAGACCGGGGCTGTCTCGAGTCTCCAGACCAGTAGAACCATGTCTCCCCAGAACAAATGCTCGGTCATTAGTATGGTCATGCAAATTAATTCACACCTAAAGGTTAGTTCCATTGGTCAGTTCAAAGGAATGCCGCAGTTCTGTTCGCTAGGCCAATTGATAAGCTGGCGAGGTCAAAGCTCACACTTCCGGTCAAGGACAGGAAGTTCCCCTTCAGAATAAAACCTACTATCCTGCCTTCAGAATAAAAGCAACACATTAGGTTTCAATCGGCATCCATTTGAAATATTGTCTAAACAATAAAACATTCATTCATTCTCATGCATCATACAGTTAATCATTACATTTGTCATTAAAACAGAATAATAAAACAGTGATCCTCTCTTATGTTTCATAATACATTCCTCCAGAATATTCCTCATAATATCCCAAATTAATTATCATGTCTTTCTTTATGTATTAATTTAAAACATAAACTTCTTGTTAACATGTGCAAGTAAATATACAATCCACTACAACCCAACACTTGTCTTTTCAAAGTTTATATTAAACGTGACAGTTACTCATCCGGCTCAACTAAACATTGTTGTTCTCTACCATCCTCCTGGTTCTTTGGGAGATTTCTTGGAAGAACTAGACGTCCTCCTGTCGAACTTCTCAGAAAACTCACTGTAACTCCACTTCATGTCTTTGATCACTTCTTCATCTCATACTCTCTCTCACTCTCTGGAACTGACAACCCGCCCACATCAACAGACTTTACACCTGTCCGTTGCAACATTCGCTTCCTCCTCTCTGGCCTCCTCTGTTCTATCTGCCCTCCCTTCAACTGACTCCTTCCCACTCATGCATCCTAACTCTGCCACAGAAACTATCCTCTCTACTCTGTCTTCATCTCTTGATTCTCTCTGTCCTCTTAAGACCCCACAGGTCCTCAAGTCCTCTCCGGCTCTGTGGTTGTCCGGCTCTGTGGTTGTCCGACTCGGTGCGCGCCGAGAGAGCTACTATGCGAGCGTCGGAAAGGAAATGGTGAAAATCTAAACATGCAGACGACCTGCTCGCCTATCAATCTCTTCTCTTCCTGTATCTCTGCAGACAAAAGCTCTTTCTACCAAACCAAACTTCAATCTTCTTTTACTAACCCCAAAAAAACACCCTTCTACCAAGCCACTTTGTCGACTACTTTACAAACAAGATAGATGACATACGCTCCTCCTTTACTAATCCATCTTATATAACTACACTTCCATTAACTTCATCTTCTTCCCTTTCCTCTTTCACCCTCCTGTCTCCTAATCAAGTTCTTACGTTGGTAACCTCTGCTTGCCCGACCACCTGCCCCCTTGACCCCATCCCATCTTGCATTCTCCAGGCTATTGCTTGTGACCTTCTTACCTTTCTCACCCATCTTATTAACAGCTCCCTCTCAACTGTCTGTTTCCCTAATTCTCTGAAGGAGGCAAGAGTTAACCCTCTCCTGAAGAAACCCACTCTCGACCTGTCTGAAGTCAACAACTACAGACCTGTCTCTCTCCTCCCCTTCTTTTCCAAAACTCTAGAGCAAGCTATCTTTAACCAAGTCTCCTCCTTTCTCCACCATAACAACCTTCTTGACCATCACCAGTCTGGATTCAAGGCAGGCCACTCAACAAAGACTGCCCTCCTTGCTCTGTCTGAGCAGTTTCACACTGCTAGAGCAGCCTCTCTTTCTCCTCTGTTCTTATCCTTTTAGACCTTTCTGCGGCATTTGACACAGTGAAGCACCAGATCCTTATTTCCTCCCTTCAGGATCTGGGTATCTCAGGCACTGTGCTCTCCCTTTTCTCATCCTACTCCAACGACCGCACTTACCGGGTAACTTGGAGAGGATCTGTGTCTGAACCTTGCCCTCTCACTACGGGGGTCCGTCAAGGCGCCGTCCTGGGTCCCCTCCTCTTCTCTCTATACACTAATTTACTCTGCTCTGTCATTCTCTCGCATGGCTATTCCTACCATAGCTATGCTGATGACACCCAACTGATCCTCTTGTTTCCCCAATCTGAAACACAGGTAGCAGCACAAATCTCTGCCTGTGTGACTGACATCTCTGAAAATGAACCCTGACAAGACTGAACTACTTCTCCTTTCAGGGAAAGGCTCTCCCACCCACGACCTGACTACTACTTTCAACAACTCTGTGTTAGCCCCGACCCCGACTGCCAGGAAACTTGCGACAGTCAACTCTCCCTGACTGCCAACATTACTGTGACGACACGTTCCTGTAGGTACATGCTGCATAACATCAGAAGAATACTCTGTAACTCCCTCCTGGCAGGTCTACCTGCAGCTAATCCAGAATGCAGCAGCTCGACTGGTCTTCAACCTCCCTAAATTCACCCACACTACTCCGCTCCTCTGCTTCCTTCACTGGTTGCCAGTGGTTGCCACATCCGCTTCAAAATAATGGTGCTTGCGTACTGTGCTGCGGATGGATCAGGTCCTGTCTACATCCAGGACACACACACACACACGCTCACTCCCCTTGCCATCTACCAATCGACTTGTGACTCTGTCACTGCGAGCTAATCATTCGACAAAATCAAGACCGTTTATTGTTCTGGCTCCTCAGTGGTGGAACGAGCTCTCCACTGACATCAGGACAGCAGAAAGTCTCTACATCTTCCGCCGGAAACTAAAAACACATCTTTTCCGACTATACCTTGAAAAAAAACCAATTAGCACTTCAGTGGCACTTGAATGGCACTTACTTATAGAATTTTGTAGTTTTGGCTTTCTTGAAGAAACGTTACTTTTTTGATTCTTGTTCTGAGTTTGTACTCATGGTTGAATGCACTTATTATAAGTTGCTTTGGATAAAACCGTCGGCTAAATGATATGTAATGTAATGTAATGTAATGTAATGTAAAGTGTCCGGTGTCCAAATTGCACCATCTTCGACACTGCACGTCCTTGTGTGCACACCAGCCAAGTGTGAAATAGAGTAGCTGAACGGTTCTCTAGATAGGAGACACACACACACACACACACACACTTTATAGTTGGATACAAAACTAACTTGATAGAAACACAAATGCAGACTTTAAATATTGTGATTATGGTACAGCTGTAATGAATTGCAGGGCTGTTGGATTAGACTGCATTATTTTTATCTTGGTGGGCCAAATAAACTGCGCGTTTCCATCTTTGTAATTTACAGTCCGAAAGAGTCTTAGAACTAGTACTTACAACACATATAGTATTAACCCAGACCCACTATTTTAATAATACAGTACAGCTAATATGTACAAACCCTCTCTTGTTTGTTTAAGGTGGAGCTATTTCACCACATAATGTTTGTGAAATGGTAGGATAAGTTTTAAAATGCGTAGTCAGATAAAGTCCACTCTATCTTTATGATCTTGAAAGATGCTAATGTCTTTGATCATAGGAGCATTCCTGTCATCATCAAGCTGACAAATGTTTCTTTTAACAGAAGAAGCTTGGACCCTCAGCAGGGTGTGAGTCAAATCTCCGAAGAGGAAGCTGTGAGTAGAGAAGACATTCAAGTAGTGTTCATCTGCACTGAGAATGTGTTACACGAGGACAACGTCAGGTAATGTGCAAGTCTGCAAAAAGTCTCCACACTTCATCTGTGTCACATTAAATAGTTTGGTACAGTTAATCAATTCCAAAATCGCTGGTGTTCAGTTAAGATCTGGTGACAAAAGTATATGATATACATCATTCTCATAATGATCAACCCATTCATTGCCTTCTGGGTCGAGGTATGTTTAATAGAGCCAGGTGTCAGTCAACTCCACCCTGTTCAAGTCGACTCATTTGTCTGGCATCGGTACATGAACCAGTGGTTTCCCCAGGCCAATATGTGTCTTAAACCTGTATTCTCTCTACTGACCATCAGGGGCGACTCCTCTGGTTGTATAGAAGTCTATACTTCATGTGTTAGAGCTTCATTCTCTCTACTGACCACCAGGGGCGGCAACTCTGGTTGTATAGAAGTCTATGCTTCATGTTTATTCCCCCAGTAAACATTGTAAACATGAGTTTAGTTTCAAGTATTCAATACAGCATGATGTTCAATTAGTAAATGATGGTCCATTTAGAGTCAAACAGACCATAAAGTATCTTATTACATTACATTACATGTCATTTAGCTGACACTTATCCAAAGCGACTTACAATCGTGTTACATTCATACACCGTAGACACAGCTACAGGGAGCAATTCAGGCTTAAGTGTCTTGCTCAAGGACACATCGACTAGGGCAGGGATTGAACCGCCAACCCCCTGATCGAAAGACGGACCTGCTAACCACTGACCACTGACCCACAGTCGCCCCCTCATTTTATGGGCTACAAGGTGATTGACAGGTTTCTGGTGCTACCAGATATGCTAACTTTGGTATATTAGTTGCAAAACAAATAAAAGATTGCGCCGTATTCCAAGATGGCGACGCCGAAGTCACAGTCAAGGCTGCATAACGGCAGATCACAACTCAGTGGGGATTATTTTTTTATTCCGGACTCATCCATCCATCCATCTATTTTTATCTGCTTAATTCGGGGTTGGGTCGCGGTGGAAGCAAGCCCAGCAGGCTGACCCGGGCTTCTCTCTCACCTGCAACACTTTCTAGCTCATTTTGGGGGATCCCGAGCCGTTCCCAGGCCCGCTAGGAGATATAATCCCTCCAGTGTGTCCTGGGTCTTCCCTGGGGTCTCCTACCAGTTGGGCGTGCCTGTAAAACCTCTAATGAGGTTAGGAGGTTAATTTGGTCCAGGAGGCAGCCAAATTAGATGCCTCAGCTAACTCCTTTTGACGCAAAGGAGTAGCGGCTCAACTCCAAGTTCCCTCCTGATATCCGAGCTCCTACAGAGGAAAAATTCATATAGAATTGTATTTACCCACAATAAATATAAAAAACTGATTTCAAATTTTAATATATTACTTCATTCTTTTCTTAAAAACAGTCCAATGTAACAATATGATGGACCTAGCCTTCTGACCACTCAAAGCTCTTTAACACTACATGACATCAGGACTAACTAACATTCACACACCGTAGGCATAGCCTATCGGCTAGCTGATCCGGGGATCGACCCGCTGATCCTCTGATTTGAAGGAGGACCCTACTGACCACTGAGCCAGTGGTGACCTGTCGCGGGCTACAGCCAATGAGAGAGAAGAAACCTGTCGCCCGTTAGTCATTAAGAGCACTTTATTTTATAAAAAGATGGACTGTTAGTTTTACAACTACTGAATTACTTTCTTTAATAAACAAAAATAGTGTTGTGTTACATCACATTCAATACATTTTGAATAATTTCTTATCAATTGTTTTAATGTTGTTCATCCACCATGATACACCACACTTTTTGTGATTGCCAAATGTGCTTGAATCGCATAATGCAGAATTCAGGACAATTCAAATGTAAAACACTGAATTTGGGGGGGAAAACCCAAAATCCGATTTCATAGGCCCCAAGCAAATGCTGCTTGATGTGTAAATAGGCCACATGTGGAGTTGATCTGTTCTCTAAACCTTTTTACAATCCTTATGAGAAACATAATGCACAACTTAGTTTCTAATCAAAATTCTGTTATTTTATCTTTTATTATTTTGATTAAGAAAACTCTTCCTGTCTCAATAGAACTTTTCTGCAGGCAGGGAAACATGTCTGTGTTGAGTATCCCATGACCATGAACTACAAGGCTGCTGTGGAGCTCTGGGATTTAGCCCAGAAAAAAGGTGACACTGATTTCTAACAACGCGTAAGCTTTTACATTACGTACTCATGCTGATCTGTGTACAATAAGAAATAGTTTTCTCATTTTATGGGCCAGGGTGCAGTCTGAAGATGTTTAGTTTTTCTGTTGAAACAAGACTTTGTAGAGCGATAGCTGGGGCACTTCATAGTGAGGTAATAGCAAGCTGATTGACAGTAGCAGAGCCTAGTGGGTCTGTTGGGGGGGTTTGCCATTCTTAGCACAGGAGGCACATACCAGTGTCTTGAATAAGACTTCAGCAGCCACAAGGATCCAGTGCGGAAGAGCATCAGAAACTTTAAACTTTAGGCTGCAGCCTTCTGCGGAGGTCGAGCTGCAGAGGTCAGGCACAGCATCCAGGACATTTCAGACAAGTGCTTTCGAATAGACCAGCCGATGGCTTCAATGTAATTTTTGCAAGTACACACTTAAGTGTGTGTGTGTGTGTGTGTGTGTGTCAGGAGTGATTCTCCACGAGGAACACATTGAGCTGCTAACAGAAGACTACAAAGAACTGAAGAGAGAGGTAGAGGGTAAAATCCTGCAGGACGGTACTCTTCATTTTACAGGTAAGAGACAGGACATCATCTGTTTTGAAAAATTTGAATTTAAATTAATCGTTTGAGAATATGGTTTAAGTGCTGGAGTGTTTTCCAGTTTATCGTATGTCATGCTGTACGCTCTTAACCAGTCAAATATGAAAGTTGTCCAAAGAGATAGCAAAAAGAACCCCATTTTAAACCTCAATACGGAAATGCAAACGTGTGTGTACTGTGATTTGTTGAAGGTGGAGCTCTGAAGCCTGGATTTGGTTTCCCAACATTCAGTGGCATTGCTCGCCTCACCTGGCTGGTTGAGTTGTTCGGTAAGCTGTCGGTAACTGTAGCAACCATAGAGGAAGACTCAGGT